>NC_138147.1:14462500-14495000 GCF_964199315.1 Orbicella franksi
TTGTGGCTGATTATTTTGGCAAAGAACCAAACCACCTAAAGCATTAAATCAGCCCCAAAGTAATCAGTCACCTGGCCATTTCCCTAGGGTGACCTTTATATACAGGTTTGACTGTACTTGAAGCATTTTTGATTGGTACATTATGATAGTCATACAATATTCCAGCAGATTAAATTATATAAAATTGACTCGTCACAATAGCCTAGACTACTTGAATTCTGTCTTTCCTCCAAGAGTCTGGCCAGCGGTTTTATATCACGAACTGCGTACGTGCGAACACTCCATCCTAATTCGCACGTAGTCTCGCGCGTATTACTCTCTCTTTAGTCAATTTTCCAAGAAAAACAAAATCCAAATAGTCTACATAAAGTATCAATCCTAGTGATGAATTCCACATCTAAAACTTATGGTTGCCTTAGAAACAACCCACTAATTAAAAACGCCATTGATGCTTTTCTGCCACACCTCCATCCCTCAAATTTGGACAATGCAAACATAATAATTGTGCCGGCACGTGTGGCCTACGATCAAAGGTAACTTTGCAAAGAACGCCAGATCGCAGATTACATCAAGGGTGCCATAAATTCATACCATGAGGTTGCTCTAAAGAACCTTTGATTAGTTATAAGCTGGAGCAGCAAGTTTTAAGGGCTCGCAAATTAGCAAATACATTTAAAATACAGCAGCATCTCATTTACCATATCATAGCTATTAGTAGGATAAAAAAAATAAATGGAACCCCACATGAGCACACTGTGATTCTCTGTAATAAGCACCCTATTCTCTAAAATACCTCATATTTCCACCTTCTACTATCACTGACCTATATGCTAAGTTAACTTTTGAATTGAGAGTTAAGGGTTATTTTTGAAATCCATTACAGGCATTTAGTAGAACTTATTTCAACCTGAAAATCTTAGTGTCTCATTTTTTTCATGATAATTCAGTTTTATCCTAATTACAAGTATAACTTGTAAGCCGCACCTGTACGCACAGCCGACCTATCTTTAGGTTCAGCACCATGCATCCAAGGGGCCTGAACAATGTTTTCCGTTTATCTTTAAATCGATGTTGCAGTCATTTCAGTCATGTGATAATCGAGTGGCATGCCATGGAATATCCCACGAGCTTCTGATTACTCACTCGGGTATACACAAGAGCCTTTACGCTAGTATTTATACCAAGAAAAGACAAGTGGGATATTCCGTGGTGGGAAAGTGTTCTTATTGGCATGGTATAAAACACAGTTTTCCAGTTTATTTTCTGTCACATGGACAGTGCCAGCCCAAAAATAATGCACGCGCGGTAAGAAGTAGTGAAAGAAGTTCTTGCGCTGCAAGAACACGTACACAAGCGGGTGCAAGAAGTGAAAATGTCACATGCTCTGTCGCATGTTGTCTGGATTTGGCGGACAACAGAAGCTACGCCGATGTTATGTGGCCAAGTGTAAAGGTAAGGTCAGCTTCTTTTGTTTTTATGGCAATCCTTTGTTTGCGGTATTTACTAACCACGTGCGATTGTGTATCTCTTTCAGTGGCATCGGTTTCCAACGAAGAGTCGTTGAAGTGGTAAGCGTTATGTCAAGCGTTAATTTTTTTCCCTAGGGCATACAAATGTTTCCGAGCACAAACCTGATGAAATGAAAGACCATGGTTCAAGGTGGTGTTTTCCTTGGAGAGTTAAAGGAGCTGCGTCCCGGTTTGCGAATCTTGAAAAGCTTAGTTTAAATGTTCAAATTCGTTGTTAGTAATCCATTTAAATCTTCTTCTTCCTCGACCATACTTGTTCCTTTACGTTGTATTATTATCTCTTTGGTGTTTTTACATCTTTTAACGACTATTTTGGGTTTTCTCAAATTTAATCGTTACTATGTACTTGGCCAAAATACCGTGCCTGAGCTACTTTAATCAGCTGTGTTTTGCCATCATGCGCTGCCTTCACGTCCAAACTTGACCAACTCGAAAGCTCATTGGCTACTTTGGTCACTGTACACAATTAAATATTGTTACTTCTAGTTAATTTCTATCCGTATTTATTTTTCTTATATCATTGTAAACCATCTTTCGTTAAGTTGTTTTTCTGTAAATAGTGTGCGATAATAAAAACTGAACTGAACTTTCGTACGATGACAGAATTCTTACTTTTGACTGGGTCACGGCGATGCATTCTCCACGTTTGTAGTTTAAGTATTTCTGTTCGCGATAGCCCCGACAACCATAGACGTTTGGCAGATTTCTGTCGGAAAATTCATTAATTGACTCGTGAATTCCACGTTAAATTTCACGCGAAAAACCGATATCGCGCGAATCGCGGAGGGATTGGTCGATATCGGTTTTTCAAGTGAAATTCAACGTGGAATTTACGAGTCAGGTAATCAACTTTCCTTGAATCGCTTAGCCTTCTTTCCAAATAAAAGAAACCCCTGTTTCATTTGCGTCTGTGTGAATGTTGCAATATTCAACGCGCGTTTGAGAAAAGTCATTCCAGTTGAATCAACTTTCAACACTGTCAGGAGCCAGCGAATGCAAATCCAGCTAGAATCAAAACTTTATTTGAACTTCATGGACGGCGACAACGGTTTTGAAAACATGATTAAAAGGTAGTTGTTTCTAATCGTTTTTGAGTTGCTGTTTTGTTGTCGCTCCAGTGCAATATCACAATATCAAGAGTCGCAATTCCACGCTGAATACCTCGCCTAGGTAACCAATCAGCTTGGGAGAATTTTCTGAGATATGCAGTTCTAAGATAAACGGCTAAACCCGTTTTCTCGGTACGGAATCCTTGATTTATAACCCTCGAGATTTATCGCTGGAAAGTTTCGCGATAACTATTAGATTATGAGCTTCAGATTTCTATACCGTGATAGTTGACGAGGGCGCAACCTGAGTCAACTATCACGCATAGAAATCGAGAGCGAGTAATCTAATTGTTTTAGTGTAAAACTGCTAGTCGTTCAAAACTTTATCTAAATCCTCTTCACAGACACCTCGAAAATGCCAAGAAGCGGCCGTCATCCTGCTACCAAGTGCACACTGCTACGCTACTCACTATCTATCACAGAATAGATAGTAAGTACCGTAGCCAATCAGAGAACCGCATTCGTGATAGAACGCTAGTAGATTTATGCTAAAAAAGATTACAAAAGGGCCCAAAGAAAATACGTGCGTTGATTAGTTAAAAATCGTGTTTCTATTTAGAATTATGATTAGATTATGAGCTCGAGATTTCGAGGTGATAGTTGATGAGGCCGAAGGCGGAATCAACGGCCTCATCAACTATCACCTCATAGAAATCAAGAGCGAATAATGCAATTGTTCTATTAGAATTCTAACTGAAACTAATCCAAATAACGGTTTCAAATTATTTTTCCACGCATTATTGAACTTTACGCTTTAACAAAACAGCACTTATTGAATTGGTTAATTTGTGCGCTCACCCGTTTTGTCTATAATTTCAAGTTGTTAAAGTCAAGAAACCGTTAATGTCCTTCTTTTAGTCTTTTCAGGAATTTAATAATCCATTTACATCTAAACTTTTCTTCCAAACGTTCGGGAAAACGATGAAATCGTCGCACACTGCTACACTACTCACTACAGTAAACACCCGCATATAAGAACACACAATTTCAGAGGTCAGACTGATTGTGTTCTTATTTATCGGATGCTTAGTGAAAAATCAGCCTCGGGATGTTCTTAAATGTTCTTAAATTTTTTTAAATTCAGTGCTGTACAGCATAAAAAATGTCGCTAGAAATTTTAATCATGTTTTTGGACAATTACATAAATTGATGGAACAATAATTAAAAACCTAATGTTCAAATAGGTCTACTGTAATCAGTAATGTAACAAAACAGTAACAAGAAGGGTGTATGTATAGTTCTGTGGCAGATCCATATGCTGCCCCACCCTTGAAATGCCTAAAGTAGAGGTCCACTGTACATCTGCAAATCTGAAAGTCTGATTTACTACTGTGTTGACATGTACATCAGCAAGACAATAACATTAAGGGTTTGTACTCTTGTTATTGTTTGTAGATCTGTAACCCAAAAGCCAGCTGTGCATCTTAAAAACTGTATTCGTCCAAGCCCTGGGGAGAGATTTTCTCGTCTCCTGAGCCATCAGTTGTCATTAGGCAGCCGGTCTTTTCAAAAAGCCGTCTTAGAAAGTCTTTGCTTTCTTTTAGTTCACTCCAGGCTTCCCCAGTCCATTGAGTCATAAGTATTCGCCTGTCCTTTGCAGAAAGTCTATCATGCCATTTTTCAAGATTGTCATCTATCTCCAACCACCTGTCCATTGCAGCAGCAATTTTCACTTTCATCATCCTTCCACATCCTGCATCAATTGGCTGAATTTTATCAGTATGGTTTTCTGGTAGCATGTACACAGAAGTACCGATTTCATTCCTACATGTCTCGTGGAACTCTTTGGTTTGTAGGAAGGACACGTTGTCTGCAAATAACACCTTTTCCTGGTCAGTTTTTCCAACCCCAGGAATGAGCGTTTTCTTGCACCATTGCATATTTGTCACCTTATCCATCCAGGCATTTTGCTGGAAATACACATCAACTCTTTTATCATATTGTTCTTTCTCTTGAGAACTAACATTCCCTTTCCCTCTAAACACAAGGGAAGGCTTTACATTCTGTTCTCCTTCACCTCTTATGCAAAGTTGCAAAGTGGCTTGCCTTTTATCCAGACCTGATGATGGTTGTGCAACCCAGACTTGTTTATTGCCACATGAGTCATAGGTAGTCCCTTGGTCCACCACGAATGGAAGAGGAACCTGGTCCACATTGTACCTGTTTTCAGGAGTCCACCTGTCATATTTGGGGTCAGTCATAGTTGATCTGTTCCGCCTCCTCTGTGTTTTCAGGGATTTCCTCAAATTTTGATGGAACTTCTGGATGGTTAACCTACCATCATCAGCAGAGTTTTTCTTCTTGTTTGTTCTTCTTCTCAGTACTATATCGTGCCTTTTTTTAAACCTTTGGAACCAGTTAGAGCTTCCTTTGAAACTTTCAGCCTCCTTTTTCCCATAAGTCATCTCAATTTTTGCCTTCATCTTTTTCCTGAACCACAGTTTTGTAATCTTGCATCCAGCTGCTCTACGAACTTTGAATTCAGCAATCAATAGATTGGCTGCAAGTGGATACCTCTCACTCTGCTTCGATCGCCCAGCCACAATTTTTCTTCTCTGCCTTGCATCTCTTATATTCCCAGAATTTTTTCCCTTTTTATTTAGTTCTAGTTCCTTCAGAATTTGGTTTCTGTTTTTGTTCCACTTTTGAATCAAAGATCGATGAACTCCTTTCTCTTTTGAGACGATGTTGTATCTATGTTTTGATGATTTCAAAGAATCAAAAAGATCCAGGGTTTTCTTTTTGAATTCAACTGTGTACGATTTTCGCTTCTTACTTCCCCTTCTCTTGTTTCCAAGACTTTCGACTTCGTTACTGTCTAGAACAATGGGATCATTACTTGCTGACTGGCTAGCCTCAGGCAATGAGCAATGGGCATCTGCTTCCTTTCGATTGGCGAACATATTCTCTTGCTTTGAACCCTCGTGTGAGTTCTCGGTCATCGGGTGTTTGAATTTCATGTGGCTGTCAAGGTATTGTTGACCTCTGAATGATTTACCACAGACGTTGCATTTTACTTCAGCGCTTTTAGATATCTCAACTGTCTTTTCCATCGTTGGCGTGATGTCAAGCATACAACCATTCTTCAATTCTACTTTTTTTCGAACGCCACAATCGAATAAAGTCCGATTCATCTTTGTTTTAGCTTAATATATTCAGCTCATAAAAATTCCAAACAGTGAAGTTCAACACACGAGGAAGAACACTTTGTGCGCCTCTGCATTGGCCAGCGGTTTCCTTTGTTATATTACCCGGGAACCACTTCGAGCACTGCCAGGTTGTGCGAGTGAGGAACCATCTTGGAATTCGTGAAAAACCTTGACAGATTTTTAAGGATAAACCCACACACATTAGAATAATGACGAATGAATATGAACTATATTTAGAGGCAAGCACAAGGGGTTATCATGCTTATTTCAAGGACGCCACAGTCTACATTGGAGAGATTCTTATATGCGAAATGGAGCCCAATAATCGCCACAGCAAGTATGCAGTTGTGGTAAAAAATGAGGACGACAGGATTGTTGGTCATGTCCCTATTGAGCTTTCTAAACTCTTCTTCAAATTTCTATCAGAGTATGGCAAAATTGAAGCAGAATGCATTGGAAGTAGAATAAACAAAGGGCGAGGAAAAGGACTAGAGCTACAAAAACTTCTCAAGAAATTACAGAAAAAGAACATTGAGTTCGATTACCAATGGAAGCTGAGCAAGATACAGAAGTGTTGAGTTTGAACTTCAGTTATTTTCAATAAATTTGAATGACATAATGGGCAACAAAAGACTGGACAAGTATTTGCAAGCTTTGATCAACTACAACTGTGATTGACCTTGATACAGCTATAAAATCTTATGTTTTTCTCTATCAATACAGTAGTTTATAGTATTGTAAAGGCAAAAAATGTAATTCATGATATTAGATATTCTGAAGAGAACAAAGGTGCCCAAAACTTAGCTAATACCATTGGTCAGCAGGTGTGTTTATGGTAATTTGTGTAATTTTGACACCCTTCCCATTTTATAAGAACATTATTTTTTTTTTCCAGGCTGATATTGTTCTTATAAAAGTGGTGCTTTATTTGCCAAATTTCAGCCTGATGTTCTTAATCCATGTGTTCTTATATGCGGATGTTTACTGTATCTATCACAGAATAGATAGTGAGTAGCGTAGCAAATCACACAACGGCATTCGTGATAGAACGCTAGTAGATTTATACTAAAACTCGATAGCAACACGAAGCACGTTTTCTTTTTCTTGAATCTGTAACTCGACTAATGAGAAAAAGTATTAAGACGGAATCCACCAGAAGTTCGAGTAACGAGTGGACAAAAACCTAGCACCAAGATTATTTACATCGTATTGCAAACTTCTGTACGACTGTTTTAAATATCTTCTCAAAAAATCATTTCTAGCAACACCAAACGTAGAAAACGAAAGTTGAACTTCGTATGAAACACTTGAAAGAACTGGTGAAATTAAACTGATGACGAAATTTTGCCTGTGTTTGCACAAGTTCTCTGGACTTTGAAATTCATTTTCTCTCGTTCCCACGGGAAATTGTTTTTGGTGTTATTTCAGGCAATTATTTATGTACTTACCTGTAAGAAAATGTAAAAATGACTGTAAAATACTTAAAATTATTCTGGTACCAGATTTTTGTCCACTAAAACCTGAAGTAAGTCGATTTTCTATCGGATTTCGTCTTAATAGACCTTTCCCGCATTCCGACAAACAGCGCCAAGTCGAGGTCAGGGTGGACAAAAATACAATAAATGTATGAAAATGTCCACCCCAACCTTGCTCTGGTGCTATTGTTCGTACGCACTGAGGTGGAATGCGGAAAAGGTCTATTATTTCGCTTTGTGATACAAGACTAATGACTACTTGTCAGGGGAAAATGAAAAATAAATATCGACCTGACGATATTGCGATTCGACTCTTAGTGAGAGGAATATATATATCTTATTAGATGTATTGGTGTGTAGTATCGCTGTATATTTTTACGAGTTGTGCCGTATTTTGACGAGCCCGTAGGGCAGGTCAAAGTACAAACAAGTAAAAATGTAAAGCGATACTACACACCAAACTATCTAATAAGAGATTTATTATCTAGCTGCAGCAGTCAATAAATTTATCAATGAAAGAGGGAATGTGACAGTTTCGCGTGCGCGCGCCGAGCTGTACGCAAACAGATTTTCTACTGTACAAATAACTGTACAATATCGCTGTATATTTGTACTGTTAGTTGGACGGTATTCGCTGCAGTTGAATAATAAACGTGAGGTACTGGCGCAGGGCTGTAGTGAAGAGTTTTCGGTGTAACTTCCAGGCAGAACCAGGACTACCTAATATGAGATCTTTATCTCCTAAAATAAAAAAGAAAACGGCCAGTCTAGTTGAAACTGAAGCACAAGTCAAATAATGATATTTCATTTGTTAGCAAGAATGCTTTTTTGCGCTTGTGTAGCGCAACCTGTCTAGAAACAGCTAAATGATTGCGCAGTCGTTACTAATATTTTTCCGTACTTGGAAACCAAACTATATTTATGTACATAGCTACCTTACTTCCCCCGCAAGCTGCTATCCCCCTCTCTCTATTACATTGTGGATATTTTCTTCAATGGAGTAATGTAGCTTCAGATTCCCCGCGCTCTGATAAGCGGGTTGGATAAAGATCATACAACAAGTTCACTCCTCTTACAGGATGGTTCAAAGAAAGAACCCGACACGATGCCAAAGCATAGTACCACAGGTAACCCAAGCTCGCAAATGAGCTTTCCTTGTGTATACATTAGTTCTCAGCTTATGCAACAGTCAAAATATAAGGATTTGTATGGGAAAAACGGTTATTCTTGAGTCTAAAAGTACGAAGGAGTATGAATAAAAATAAACGTACTCGCTTCAAGTGTGTGTTTCTTTGTTTCTGGTGAGGTTTCTAGGCCGATTCATGGTCATTTGGGTAGTTTGTAGCTTCACTGCTTTGTCCTCAGTGACGCTGAGACCTTTCCGAATGATTTTTATGTTCAAATGGTAAGCTCCTGGCTCACGAAAGGTGTGATAAGTTGAGTGGGATTCTTTTGAAAATACTCTCGCCCCAAGCCCACCCGCATCAGTTGTGTACATGAGCTATAACAACATCTACTTACGAGCTCGAAAAAAAAAAAAAGTTAACAATCGCACAGCTGGCCGGCAGATCTGGTATTCATCTTTTAGAAAGCTCGATATATCACGCCTTCCTCCCTACTAGAGAGGTTACCCCGCGATTTAAGACCAAGGAATCGCTTGCCGTAAGTAATTCTCTGGTGAAATAGTCTGGTAAAACAACGTTCTATGAAATGTCTATACAACTCAGTGACTTGATGAAAATAACACGAAACGTCTGTCCATTTATAAACTTTGCATCGTAAAACGTAACAAAGAGTGTAACAGAGGACTGAGTTGTAAAATGATGTAGGAAGAGATGTTAGTTTACTAATGCATCGGTAACAAAGGCAGCAATTAGATTTTTTGAAGAATAGTCTAAAAAAAGTAAAACGACTTAAACCACAGTACTAAAATAGTGTTTGTGATACATGCAGATGTGCTTCGGCTTCGAAGTGCAGTGTCTCTCGATATAAAAATCGCACAAACAAAAGTGTGCAAATTATTTCCATGGTTCGGTGTTGCACCAATTTTAAATATACCCAAATTGAGTTAATTTGTCAAAGGTATTTGACGACGCCACTCAACGAAATTCGATTCGCGGTATATTTTTTCTACTATAATTTCCAGAGGTAAATATAAGAATTGGACGCTATATTCACCCCGCCAGGCGTTGAATGTAATATTTCTAGGCTTGGTTACTAAGCTCGGACCACCTTTGCCCCCTTGGCTGCTAAGCATGGCGTACAGTTGCTGAATTAAATTTTCATTTACTCGAAAGACATCTCTCCAAGTTCAAGATATTTGAAAGGTTGGGGAATATGTAAAATGACTAATGTTGCCCTTAGAACAAAAATGTTTTCAAGAACTCGTATACAAGGCATTTAAGAGTACCAAAGGCAGTGGTCTCGTTGATCGCCAGCAGGTCATATCCCGGGGGGGGGGATACTCCCCTATATTAGCTTTCTTTGTATGTGCGGCCCAAAAGGTGTGATTTTTCAGCCGTTTTGGTCATAAATAGGATGTAGTTTTCGCACTCTGGTCTGAAACTACTTTTTCATCATTATCGAAAAAACATCAATAAAAGCCCTAAATGTTTACGGCAGTTTAACATTGGTCTGAATCAACTTTATTTATTGAGGTTACCACACAACAGTAATCACTGAAAAACCAGTGGCCCTCAAAACTAGGTAACTAATTATAACTCGGACAGACCTGAAACAGTGTTTTGATTCAAGGGTCCGGTCTTAAATAGGGTATCGAATTTTTGGTCAGGTCATAAATAGGGTAGGGGGGAAATCACAGATTTTTGTCAAAAATAGGTTAAGGGTTTTGGAAAGCGGGCCGCACACCTCCACCCAATTTTTCTGGGAGTACCCCCTGGGCGGTCAGATCGAGTGACCGAAAGTAATGTTTCCTACTCATGGTTAGAAGAGGAGTACAACTGTGAATGAAGTCAACAACGATACAACAAATAAATGGATAAATTTATTTTTCGTAGAGTTTTTATTGTTTTTTTTTTACCCCTAACTAGATGAGTAAATTGATTCACAATCGATTACTACGGCTGCATACGAGTATACAAACGAACAGTTACGTCCGTGTTTCCTCATTTTAGTCTGTTATTTTCTTCTCGGTAAATATTCACCAATGTTCACTTCACCTTCGGCGAATAATTGTTAATTAGTAAAGGGACGAACTCACAAAAGCATGGCTTTTATATTTTATCAGGTTGGCAAGGTACTGTGGTGGTAAAATGTAAAGCCGCCACGATGTATTCACCACGATGACCGCCACGATGTATTTTTCGACACGAGGTATTGAGCTAACACTTCTCTAAAAAAAGGAAACATAAGACAAGCTAATATACGGATTACGTCAACGTGTTTTCATCCTTGTTGGCACCCAATTTAGATCACATTGAGAGGGAACAATTGTGCAATTTGTCACACGTAACTGCTTGCAAGGGAATATGTACAAAAAGACGGTTGTAACCTCCCAAATGAATTATCACACGACCTGAATTGGGTGGCAACAAGAATGTGCACACGTTAGCCGAATCCGTCTATTTACAGCCAGTAGAAACGCTATTTTCTAACAGTACCAAGTCACTCATAAGGCAAATGGCTTACTTTTCAAATCCCGGTCAGTACCCCGGTGCATAAAAATGCTAGTTCATTTCCGTTTTATTGCACGTATCTTGTAAGGAACGGGATACTGGGTGTCAGCAAATATTCCCTTCAACCTTGGTGGACGACCATCTTCTTCAGCGATGAAGGTAAACTTCTGAAACAGCCACGAGAGAAACAAAAACAGCTCAACTTTAGCCAGGGCTTCCCCAACGCAGGCCCGACGTCCCGCTCCAAAAGGGTAATAGTTGCTCTGGTTGATGATCAACTTGCCATTCTCGTCGATATGACGGTAAGGGTTAAACACCGTTGGGTTTTCCCAGCATTTGGGATCCAGATGAACAGATTCCGCGTCAGCAAACACAATGGTATCTTTGGGAACACGGTAGCCGCAGAGTGTCGTGTCAGCAAGTGTGACGTGAGGTAGTAAAAGAGGCGCCACGTTTCCAGCTCGCAGCGTTTCTATGATGGTCGCCTGAAGAAGCGGCAGATTGGCTCGGTCTTCCACACTGGGATTCCTTCCGCCAAGTACTTCATCTAACTCAACCTGAATATCTTCTAGGTGCTTTGGATAATTGACCAAGAAGGCTATCGCCCATTTCATTGTTGTGCTTGTGGTTTCGTAGCCGCCAGCAAGCATGTCTTCGATGATAGTGACCAAGTAGTCATCAGAAAGAAAAGCTACTCGCTCTTCATCATTCTTAGAATCATGATCCCTGGCATACAGAAGACCTGAGATCAAATCTTTCACAGGAATTTGTGGATCAAAATTTTCTTCTCGCTCCCTCAAGAACATACGGATGATATCATACATTTCAAAGATGGGCTGGAAAAAGCGATCATAAGCCTTAATGGGTAGGTGCTTTGCTAATGGAAAGAAATCTAAGATCTTCACCAACTGAATATTATCTGCGTCCGTCATCATTTGTATGTTAAGTTTTAAGAGTCTGTTCAAATATGGATTGGTTGTGTCATAGCCTTCACCAAAGGTGATGCCGCAAATAACATCAGCAACATTACGCTGTAAGCAATCTGCTGGATCAAAAGGCTTTCCATCTTGTCTTTCTATAAACTCTACTAGTTTCTTGGCCTGTGTCGTGATTCGCTTTTCTATCAAGGGAATGTCAGAGAGGTACTGGCGCAAAGCTGTTGTGAAGAGTTTACGGTGGTACTTCCAGGCAGGTCCATAGTTACCAAACAAAATATCTTTGCCGCCTGTAAAGGTTGGAAATTTAACTCAGTTTTTAGAGGCCCTGCGTCTAAGAAACGACCGATGATTTCCGGCTAAAAAATAAAATCGGCCGATTTTTATCTCCCAAGTAGAGGCTACCGAATACTATTTAAAAATGAATTTCTTTTGTTTCAGTTTCGCTTTAAACCAAAAATATCGAACCGCAAACTTTTCCGTCTGATAGCAGCAAAATCAGGCCGAAAATAAGCCCCCGCAAAAAACTGTTCAGAAGTTACTATCGCAACGCAAAATAATGAGAAAACTACACAGTGTTGAAGAAAAAGGCCTTTTAATGCAATATCATTCGATGAACATCAAAAAAACTGCCGAAGCGATTAAAAAATAAAGTTTCAAATATTGCATACTAAATTAGATGGAGCGTTGGAGCTGATTTTAAAATAATTATTTCTCAAAAGTTCAACGCTTTTGAAAGCAATCACAGTGATGAATCAGACATTGGAGGGATATACATCATGTTTCTGGAAAAACGTTTTTCGGCCAAAGTATATTGACCTTGTACAAAGCGTTCAAAGTTACCGTGTTTACCGTTATCCTGCTACTTCGGCGAAACACTTCTCTTTTGCCAATACGGCCGTGGATAGCGTGTTAAACGCCACTTTAAACCTTGCTAGGCATTCAAAGACCATCCTAAGTAGAAGGACGTAGAATTAAAAGACAAAGGAAGATGAAAAATACGCAGAAAAAGAAAATAACTCGAAATTACCATCTGCTAACGAAAGTTGAATCTGGAAAATGTCGTGGCGTGACAGCGGCCATTGACGTCATTCGTATAAATAGCGACGGAATCCAAACGAATGCACAAATAGGAAAGCGATTTTTCCCGGCCAGAAAACGTTTGGTGGAACAATGTTATGTTATTTTTCACAAATGATGGTCACTGAAAAAGAAAAACTTCCCCAACCGCCACACCGTTTTGGCCGCAGCGTGATCTGAGTTATGGGGTCACGACTGGATCCCTAGCCGCTGACCGCCCGAAGGCCATTGCAGACTCGTTTTCCCACGCTCTTGCGACTTGACGTGACAAATGACGTCAATAGCCGCTGTCACGCCACGACATTTTCCAGATTCAACTTTTGTTGGCAGATGGTAATTTCGAGTTATTTTCTTTTTCTGCGTATTTTTCATCTTCCTTTCTCTTTCAATTCTACATCCTTCTACTCAGGATGGTCTTTGTATGCCTAGCAAGGTTTAAAGTGGCGTTTACCACGCCATCCATGGCCGTATTGGCAAAAGGGAAGTGTTTCGCCGAAGTAGCAGGATAACGGTAAACACGGTAACTTTGAACGCTTTGTACAAGGTCAATATACTTTGGCCGAAAAATATTTTTCCAGAAACGTGATGTGTATCCCTCCAATGTCTAATTCATCACTGTGATTGCTTTCAAAAGCGTTGAACTTTTGAGAAATAATTATTTTAAAATCAGCTCCAACACTCCATCTAATTTAGAATGCAATATTTGAAACTTTATTTTTTAATCGCTTCGGCAGTTTTTTGATGTTTATCGAATGATATTGCATTAAAAGGCCTTTTTCTTCAACACTGTGTAGTTTTCTCATTATTTTGCGCTGCGATAGTAATTTCTGAACAGTTTTTGCGGGGGCTTATTTTCGGCCTGATTTTGCTGCTATCAGACGGAAAAAGTTTGCGGCTCAATATTTTTGGTTTAAAGCGAAACTGAAACAAAAGAAATTCATTTTTAAATAGTATTCGGTAACCTCTGCTTGGGAGATAAAAATCGGCCGATTTTATTTTTTAGCCGGAAATCATCGGTCGTTTCTTAGGCGCAGGGTCTCTTAAAATGACGTACGAGAAGAGTAATTTCACGGCTGTGTTGCATAATATACATTTACTGTGCCTTTCAATGACATGCGAACTCTGCTCAATCAATGGCCCGTTTACGTGTTTTGCTGTCGTCATTCATCTAAACGGACCAATTAAGAAAGAAGATATGTTTCTGGGTTGTGATTGGTAGATTTCAATTCATTTTGTTCGTGCTATCGAAAGGCCCAGTAATCATCTTTAAGAAAATAGGCGACAATTTGAGACAGTTTGTCTTTTTGGCTACAGTTATCCCTCTCCCTCTCACACACTCACGCCTATACTTAATCTCCCTTCCCTCCTCCCTGGAAGATGTTAGGCCCCTTCAACACCAACGCTTTTCAGGTTGCCTTGATAGGCTTTGGACGATGCGTTACCCTCTATTGCTAATGTAAACCTAGTATTGTCATTCTGCAACTGACCCTTGCACGCAATGTTTTGCTATTTGATTCTGTTTGTTTCGGCCACTATCCAATAACATACGTGTTATCACTTTTAAGGACATCAATAAATTTACGCGGTTTATATCTGTCTGCATCTGACATTTTGCATAACTATGAACTGCGATTTTAATAAGGAAATTACTCTGCAGTTACACAGCATTCCCCTACCTAGCGTTCCTTTCTCAATAGAATATGTTTTCGGTCTTCCGGCATAATCAGCAGACTTTTTCACCAGCATTTCCTTAACAGCCTCAGGAGTTGACGCTATAACGCACTTTTGGCTTCCAAGTTTCAGGGAGAAAACTCGGCCGTAGATTTCTTCGAGGCTGCAAAGTAGCAAAAAAAGTAGACATTTTGAGTACTTTTAGTTTTATACTCGGTTATTAATATTTCTTTTTTCACTAAGATTTTGTACTGTCATGTTCAGATTAGGTCTGCAAAATTAGTTGAATACACTCGCCTAAAGGCTTGTTCCTCCCGTCTGCATTAGTTTCTTGCACAACACAGAACACAGGCAAACTGTCTTCTATTTCCCAAAATGACCATAGAAAAACGCCGTCAATTTCTTTTTCTGTTTTTTTTTTCTTGTTTGTTTGTTTGTTTCATTGTTTTTGTTTTTCTTGCTGTTGTGGTTTTGTCCAGTTTTGTTTTTGTTCTTGTCGTTTTTAACAACAACAACCATTTTATTTTGCATAATACAGAGAATCATTCAGCAAAAGAATACATTAAACTTAAACAAGCAAAAAAACTACTCAAAAAAGTAAAAATTAAACGAGCTGAGTAGTTACAAAAATTATTACACTTTAAATTGGTTATAGGATAAATAAAGAAAAGAAGAGGTAGAAAGAGAAATATATATATATAGATATAAATATAAAAAGAAATATAAGTAGTAACAGTACCAGTTATAGACAGAGCATTGTTTAATTAAGAGCGATATTAACTTAAAGAAAAAATACTAAGCTAGCATTAAGCATGAGAACTTAGAAATTGCTTTTGTTTTTGTTTTGATTTTTGTGTTTTTTTAAACAGTACCACTGAAACTTTACCAGTGAATAATAGAAAGAAAATCAGGGCAAAATAGCACAGTAGGATGACAATGCCAAGAGAGCATCTCCAGCTTGACCCCTCCGAGTTCGAAATTTCCCATTTGGCTTTTCACTACCCGCTGTTTCTGTTTATTGCTACTCTCGATGTGTTCAAATCCACCTTGAGGTAAACAACAGATCTCAAGATCCACCTTTCCGCGAACGGCAAACCGCTAGTGGTCAGACGACCAGAGGCAGACGTCACGTTTGAGGTTGTCGACTCGCGTTTTGAGCGTCAAGAGGTAGGTTTTCACGTAAGACATTTACCTAAAGCTTTATTGCCTTGAATTTTACTCTTTGCCATGTACAAATGCTTAAATCGAATAAAGTAACCCTTTTTCTACAAATTGGAAATAGTTTTTATGCAAAGAAGGAATGACCTAACCTTTTGTTGTTGTTTGTAGAAAAGCACTGATCCTATATACCCAATATGGCGACGGCTTAAGTTGAATGTGTGTTTATGATGCTTTATTTCTTTAGAAAGCGACACATGCTAGAAAACTTTCTATTTTTTTTTTCAAAATTGGCGTTAAATGACAAGTTTCCAATGCACTGACAAGATGATTTCTATTCGCTCCAATTCACTCCAATAGGCCCTTTGCACGATCCGGTCACATGGAACAAAATCACACATGCTGGTGAGCAAGTTCCGCAGTGGGACTTCCAAAACAAAGGCAGGTCCAGGTGGACTGGTACGAGTGGCACTGTTTTGGAAGTCCCAATGTGCAACTTGCTCACCAGCATGTGTGATTTTGTACCATGTGACCGGATCGTGCAAAGGGCCTATTCACCCCTATTGAAATCGACTATCGTCCGAACGGCGAGCGGCAAAGTTCGGCAAGCAAATGTTTTGGCAAGCAAATTTTTTCATTACGTGTTGGGTTGTCCTTATCTTCTGTTTAGAGTAATAAATTTTTTGAGACAGGCCGCGTCCCTTACGTGACACACTCAAGTGTACATAATACTGTTCTCGTAGGCCTGTTAGTACCTTTTGTGTAAAAAAAGAAATCAATAAACATGATGATGTTATTGCCTTTGTCTGTACCCTCTAAGCCTCGCTACCAAACTCGCGAATTTTCCATGCAGGAATTTTTTTACGGTAAAATCTTACCCATGTTCTTTTTTTTAGCTTGACAGTAAAAGTATCCTCCCTACCCTTTGATGCTGGGAGTATCTTTTTCCAGGGGTTCTTTGTTGCTTGTGATATTTTTCGCACGTTTTGTTCTTACACGAATTTGCATACCCTTTTTCCACCCCCACCCCCCTACCCCCGCCGAAAGCTGTTCTTATGGCCGTCCCTTGTTGAAAAGTACATAGGAATCCATGGTGTCCCTTCGTGGAATCAGATCTTTGGAACAATTATGTTTAAATCTCAGTGAGGAACTTTCACGTCGCTCGAAGACCTTATTATTGCGAAAAATAAGAAAAACAACAGCAAACAGTAAAAAACCTTGCACTGTGAAAAGTGGTTAGAACCCGGGGGTACTCCCAGAAAAATTGGGTGGGGTGCGCGGCCCGTTCCCAAAACCCTTACCCTATTTATGACCAAAACAACTAAAAAAACATACCCTTTGGGACTGCACATACCTATATAGCCCATATAAGGGAGTACCCCCCGCCCCCGGGGAGGTTAGAACTGCTTTTAAATGGTTCATGCACACTATATTCAAAATTTACATAAATAATATCGACCTGCTTTCAAACAGCGTTAATTCTTGACTGCTTTACTACATCAATCCAACGGATTTATTTTCTCCAACGGGTGTTTTATAAAGCACCACTGGAAATATCCGTTTGCCTCACTTCTCAAATTATGAAGATGATCGATCTACATTTAATATAAGCAATGGAAATCGATAGATCTACTGTCCCCTGTCATCTGGTATAAGAGGAGAGATCTTCGAACCAGCCAAGTATGAATGCAGCAAAAAGTATATTTGCCCTCACTCCAAGTTAAAGCAGTACTGGATCGACAATACTCGCACCTATTCTATTCCATGCGTGTGTTATTTACTAACCTTCTGAAAGCGTCGGTAAGTTTCTCCGCCTTGAAGTCGAGAGAAAATACGTTCCCTAAGACTGGGATAGCCGTCAAACGCGGACCCGGTGGCATGTTCCTGAACTCGTAGAATACCATCAGGTAATGCAAAAGCAGAAACAGAAGTAACACCAGAAGAACATTTGCAAAACTTAGAGAATCATAGAGCGTGGCAAACAACGACGCCATGTTTCAAGATTTCACTGAAGCGTTACGTAATGTTATCATGCTCAGGAATAGTAAATACATGGCTGTCACGCAACGCTGAAAAAAACAATTTAATGCCCCTTGTATCAAATAATTCGCAAGCGTCCAACGATATGTCCTAAGGCTACTACACTCTTTTCCCTCTATAACAATATATTTTAGAAGAATACCGAGGCTGAAGTTTTCGAAATTTTGAGATTAAGTAGACAATTCATTGAGGCCTTGAGCTATTGTATTTCTTTTTATTCTAAGCTTTCGCCGATCTACGGCATCGTCAGGAAATACAAAGAAAACATTTCACTTTGAGTAATGCAAAAAGCGATTTATGTGACACAAATATAGAATATAAAATAGGGACAATGAGTTGTCTAAATGTGGCGATGGTAACACACAATAACATAGAAAATCGCTAATGAATAGGAGCAAGAAAATATCTCAGCAGTCTAGTTTAAAATAAAAACGTCTCTGAAATTATAAGAACATTGTAAGAATAGCCCGAGGCCAAGATTTTGAAAAGAATATCATTATGCGTGTTGAAAATCTCTAACTACAATTGTTTAAAAACTGGATCATTGGATAATGAAATTCAAGAGTTTTCATAGGCAAAGCCATCATGGTATATGAGCCATACATGCTCTACAAATTCTTTTATGGCAAGCGTAAGGTCCATGAGCGTAATTTTACAGTAGTTTCCTATATTTTGGGGGCGTTTTTTAAAAAACAATTATTCCACTCGCGCTTGTTGAATATGAGATGATTATAGCCAATTCGGTGCTACGTGCTTCGTTGGCTACTAGTACCTACCAACCCATATCCAACGCCCGCTCGTGGAATATAACATATCCGCAAAACGTTGACTGTTAAGTCTGGCTCTAAACAGATTACTTCAACGCTATCAAAATTATGATATGACTGATAATCTGACGTTGTGTCAGCATGGTTCTCTTTGTATTCCTATAGTCTAAGATCCGTAGAAAAATAGGAATATCAGCCTAAGTAGGAAAAACAATATTCCTATAAGAAAATAGTGTAATATAAGTGTCGCAAAGTCGATTTTGTGTGTCAATGGCGTAAGGTTTATTGTGTGTCCTCGTCAGGCTTACAAGACTTACAAGGTTTTACAACTGTAGTTTGGTTAATTAAGGTCGACTCATATTTATGTTTGAAAACCGTTATTTTGGAAAACTAGCTAAATCAAACATCTTTGCTACGAATAAACTAGGTGATTTCAGCAGTTCGAGTCGCCCAAAACAAAAGATTTCAAAATCATATCTCGGTATGTTTACTTATGCAAATTACGCATTTCAAGAGATTCCTATGCAAAGAAATGCTTAGAAAAAAAGTTAACGAACAAAAAGCCAACTGTGATTTAAGTCTCAGTCGTTTAGAGTTTGATCAAAAGTTAATTAAGTTTTAGGTTGGAAGAGAACAGAAATTTAAGCTTTAACTGAGGAACCGTTCATTTTTTATAAGGTAGGGGGTGTTGGTGGGCTTTGGGGGGGGGGCATGCCAAAAGATATGGCTTTAAAGGCTGGGCTGGCTGAAAAATATGGTGTTTAAAGGGGGGCACTCAAAATATTACCTTACTGACGACTTCCACAGTAGTGCAAAAGTTCTGCCAGAATGCCTAAAATAGCATTCCTGACGTTCTGAAAATTTAAATATTTCCCGGGGAAGCATGCTCCTCCCCCCCCCCCCCCCCACTCCCCTACTTTGTTTGGTACCCTGCAGCAGGACGGGAGCTCCTGAGGAGCATGCCCCAAACCCACCCACTATGCTAGGCCCCCTGCTGCAGAAACTAAACTCCTAGTAAGAATTTGGTTGGCTAACACCACCATTCTGGTTAAAGAGTACTTTCTGGATGTTGTCATCAAAAATTCAATAAATTAGTATGGTATACTCTTACGTCAGAACAGATTTTAGTGTAATTTGCCTTAACCAAGGGGTGACAAAGGGAAGTGAGACAAAGCCAAAACAAAGTCAAGACATCAAGGGACATTTTGAAGTAAAGCTTTCGATAGCTTCTACTCAAAACAATCGTATAATTTTCACCCTGTTGGGACAAAGAGTGAGTGACAAGCGTCCGACCTCTTACCCAAGCCCTCTTAAAATCTATTATCGACAAACTACAAAAACTATTTTATTTTAGTTCCTCCACAATTAGCCACAGTTAGCACTTAAAGCTAACATAAAGGTGTTTTTGACACATTATCCCATTGCTATGATTACCTGTTATGTCAAGTAAATCATCAAGCCGGGCTCACCATGGATTAGGTTTTCGTTTAATACCATTATTGTAGGATAACTGATAAAGAGTGCAAGTAATGCATCAAAGTATATCTACTAGAAAATGTGCAAATGAGCAAATAAAATACCCAAACTATTTAAAAAGACACCGTCAGCTAAATAAAATAGCTCTTCTACAGTTGCAGTAAACATTTCTACCTAAACATTTACGTTTTCCTTAAAACTACCGTCCGAGTAACAATCTCAGATCACTTCCGTTTGATTGCACGTATCTTGTAAGGAACAGGAAACTGTGTGCCACTAAACAATCCCTTCAAGCTTGGCGGACTACCATCTTCCTCAGCGATGAAAGTGAACTTCTGAAGCATCCACGAGAGAAACAAAAACAACTCAACTTTGGCCAGGGGCTCACCAGCACAGACACGGCGTCCCGCTCCAAAAGGATAGAAATTGCCTTGGTTGGTGATTAACTTACCATTCTCGTCGATATGACGGTAAGGGTTAAACACGGTTGGATTTTCCCAGCATTTGGGATCCAGATGAACAGATTCTGTGTCAGCAAACACGATGGTATCTTTGGGAACGCGGTAGCCACAAAGTGTCGTATCTTGGAGAGTGAAATGGGGCAGTGCAAGAGGTACTACGTTTCCAACTCGTAGCGTTTCCATGATGATCGCGTGAATGAGGGGGAGATTTGTTCGGTCTTCCAAACTGGGATTCCGTCCGCCAAGTACTTCATCTAACTCGAGCTGAATATCGTCTTGGTACTTTGGATAATTGACCAAAAAGGCTATCGCCCATTTCATTGTTGTGCTTGTGGTTTCGAAGCCGGCAATGAACATGTCTTCGACGGTATTCAACAAGTAGTCGTCGGAAAGAAAAGCTGCTCGTACTTCATCATTCTCAGAATCTTGATGTCTGGCGTGCAGTAGACCTGAGATCAAATCTTTCACAGGTTCCTCTGGATCGAAGTTTTCTTTTCGCTCTCTTAAAAGTTTGCGAATAATATCAAAAATTCTTAGCACCATCTGGAGGAGGCGATCATAAGCCTTAATAGGCAGATACTTTGCGAAAGGAAAGAAATCTAAAACGCCTACTATCTGAGAATCATCGGTATTTGCAACAAGTTCTACGTTAAGTTTCAAAAGCTTATTAACATCTGGATTCGTTGTGTCGTAGCCTTCTCCAAACGTGACTCCACAAATAACATCAGCAACGACGCGTTGCAAGCAATCTGCGGGATCAAAAGGCTTTCCATCTTGTTCTTCCATGAAATGCACTAGTTTCTCGGCCTGTGTGGAGACTCGCGTTTCCACGAGACCAATATCAGAGAGATATTGTCGCAAGGCTGTTGTAAAGAGCTTGCGATGATACTTCCAGGCGGGTCCATAGTTACCTAACACAAGGCCCTTGCCTCCTGTAATTTAAAAAAAGGCCGGAGTCAAATCGAAGCGGAAACTTTAGGCCAGCTTTTATACTAACTGATCAATGTTCATACATAGAGAAGACAGCCTAAAAATAGTAGTCATTAGGGTAAACAGATCTCAGCAAATTCGTAAAGGAAAAATCACATCAAGCTGTAGGGAAGAAGAAATATCATGCACCTATTGACTTTGTGGGAGGGCCGGACGGGAAAATATTTGGCTCGAGGTCAGTACATAAGGACCGAGGGCAGCGAGGTCCGAACTTCCTGAAAACGAGCCAAATACTTTCTCGTCTGGCCCAACCTCACTCAGTCAATGAGCATTTTATGATCTGGCCATTTTGTTTGTTTGTTTTAACTTTCTTTTTCCTTTTTTTTCGGGGGAGGGGACGGGGTGGGGGACGACGGTTTCAACGCGGACGTGCGCATTGCACTTCAAAGGAAGAACCATACATGCTTCTATTAGGGCCGTATGCGACCTTTTTTCTTATGGTTTTCCGAGAAAGTAGTGCGCGGGGCCGAACAGGTCATGTAATCAATATTTTTTTCGGTTTTATTTGATCCTTAAATTATTTTACGTAAACACATTTCGATTAAACTGTAGGTCCCAACATGCAAATTCCCAGAATAGAAATCTTGGGGGGCTCCTGGTTTAGAGTTTAGAGTGGTCAAAGTCCACAGACAAGGAACCATCAAGAACATCCGGCCATGTAAAATTTACATTGTTTCTTATATTAGTCTGCGCTCTGGAAAGGACTAAATTAATATCAACACACTAAGTAAAGGTTAGGCAGTTTCTATTCCCCCCACCTCCCCCCTCTGAAGAAATAATGAACTATGGCTTCGTTACTGTAGGAGTCTCATTTTGAAATGCTTCACCAATAACCTACCAAGTGTTGCCTTCTCGAAGAAGTATGTCTGCTGTCTTCCAGCATAATCAGCAGATCTCTGTACGAGCATTTCCTTAACGGCCTCAGGAGTTGAAGCCATCACGAATTTGTAGCTTCCAAGTTTCAAGGAGAAAACTCGACCGTAGTTTTCTCTGAGGCTGAAAAACAACACAACATTTTGTCACATGGAGCGATTGCGTCACAACTTCATCAAGCTATTTCTGGACCCTTATCACAAAGATCTTTTAATCATAATCGACCGCGGTAACGTACAAATAGTTAATTTCAACCACAAGGTGTACAGTAATAACGCGGCCAAGTCATTGTTTATGGCAATAGGTATATATAGGTAGGTTTAGTTTTTTTCCCAAGACATCGCTCTAATAGCGTGAATTTGGGCAGTCTTCGTGAACTGAAATTGTTCAACAGTGCACTAGACCCAGGCGTTTTATGCAATACAGTTTGGTTTGCAGTTTGTTGCCTCGTTTGAGACCATGTGATGTTGACCTTGCAGAATAATTATTGCTACCCACGTTAATATGAATATATAAGTTAAGAGACAAATCTCTTTTGAATATCACTTGTACGAGCAAATCGACCACACTTTTTCATGCTGTACACTCTTATAAGTAATTGCCATAGCATAGAAATGACATCATAAAATGTAACAGATGAGCTATGATTTCAAGAAGTCGTTTCAGTTGGCTTTAAAATAAAGTGTCATTACTACAAGCGCTCTCGTTCGATTAAAAGCAGTATGCTTCATGGGAATACAAAGCACGGAGCTCAACAATGCTCAAGCCAGCATCCGCCCGGGTTGATAAAATGGGAACGCGTTTTCGCATCTCAGTTCTTTTCGAGGAAATCGATCAAAGTATTTTGTATCACTCCGAAGAAAACGCGTTTTAAGCTACAGAAGGCATTGAGACAATCATTGGCAATACCAACAGCACTTTAACTATACGGCCGGTGAAATCAGCGAGTCAAGTAGTTGAATAAACAAACAAATATTTGCAAACATTTTCAATGTCTCAATAGAGGACATTCACCCAGGCAGAAGCCAAAATACGTAAGACAACATTAAATGGGCTCTTCCTGTTTTTAAAGGGGCACTAGACTACGAGTAGTCCCTCTTTCGCGTCACGCACGACGGACTAAGCGAAAGAGGGACTACCCGTAGGCTAAAGGGGCACATCATGGTGGTCATCGCAGCGCGTGAAGCAAGCCTATCCTCGCCTGTCAAAACAATGTTCCATTTTATGAGTACAACACAACAGGACTCCAGTCTTTCATATTCGCCTCGCTGCTATCTATTCTTTTGATTATAGTGTGTAGCCTGGCAGTGTGTCGAAGTGTGCGCTTGTTAATACGAAAAAGGCGCCCGAATCTATTTAATTATTCGACATGGCAAAGAAAGAGAAAACACAACATAAAGGAGACAAATAAACATCACTGTCAAAATAAATACATCTACTTTTAAGATGGCTCATGTATGCCATGTGTACCAAATAATTTGCATAAATGAATTGCTTGGCTCTATTACATGTAAATGTTCAGTTCATCTCCTGATCGTTTTCTAACTTGCATCACTTCTCAAATGATGAAGATAATTGACCTTCTCCTTATAAACAATACACAAAAGGTCAGGTTCACAACAGTCACTGCTGCCTGCCGTCTCGAATTATTTTAGACTTTTCTAGTTTATTTTATTTTATTGCACTGCCTCGGAGCCAGATGGAAATGCTTTTCAGTACGAATATTATTTGTTCTCTCAAATAGCCCTTATTCTGGGTTACAATGTGAACAAGTCTACAATATTACAGGAGCATGATCGACGAAGATTCTCTGGGCACTTACACTATCTACTGAGCTTTTGAAAGCGTCGGTAAGTCTCTCCGCATTGAAGTCAAGAGAAAATGCGTTCCCTAAGACAGGGAAAGCCGTCAAACGCGGACCCGGTGGCATGTTCCTGAACTGGTAGAGCACCATCAGGTAATGTAAAAGTAGAAACAGAAGCAACACCAGGAGGACATTTGGAAAACTTAGAGAATCGTAAACCGTGGCAAACAAAGACGCCATCTTCGATATCTCTGAAGCGTGTTGCAACAGTACTGTCACGCAACGTTGGAAAAACAACTTACCATTATTCTTTTGAGGGAGTGGGGGGGGGGGGGGAGGGGTTGAGCAATCTCCTACGGGCATGATGGACCTGGATAGTAGAAAGTTCACGTTCGATTTTTTTTCCCGTGGCTCCACTTGCAAAATTTTTTTAAATCAGTTTTGGTGGGATTTTTTTTCAATTTAGTTTAACTATTTGATATAAATTTTACTATTTTAGACTTCCTTCATAGCATAGAAATAGCGTTTTTCCTCCTCTTTTTTTTATTCTCATGTGTGCATTTGTGCTTCAGTTTTCTGCTGACCTGTATTTTGTTTCTATTTAATGCTGATGTTAACTGGCTGCCTGGCTGCGCTAGCCCCTATGGTTATTCCAGGCAGCTAGTACTCTAGTTGTAATTTCTTATTTTGAGCAAGAGCGAGTGCAGATAACGATTGATTGATTGATTGATTGATTGATTGATTGATTGATTGATTTAAAGCTACCGATGTTTAATTCTTTGTTTTTAATAATAATAAATTAATATTTTAAGAGCAGGCCTCAAATCATTTAGAGGTTGGTTTCAGGAGGGTTCTCTGAAAACTAAAATCTAAAATATACATTAAAGACCTAAAATACAGAAGTAATAAAAGCTAAAAACTTAGGACTACAACTAAGGTTTAAACGAAAACTAGGATTACAAATACTACAACTAACTAAGGTTAAAAATGGTTAAGTAAAAGCTGTTTCAGTTGTGTTTAAAAATCCTTTTCGGCATAAGGTTCTTAAGCTTACTCAGCAGTGAGGCTCAATCGGTTATTGTCAGTCAATCGGTTATTGACTTAATTGTCAAATGCCCCACCCTTGGACAGTCCTTTCGCGAGAAATTCCCCATGGTGGGGAACCATCATCTGTCCAATACTCGTCAAATGCCCGAGGGAGGGGGGGGGGTAAGATTGGGCTTGTAATTGACAGAATCATGTGTCAATACAATGTTATTATATAATAACTATTTGTTAAATGTACCATTTCGTTAATGTAGATCCAGATGTTATTAATCGCTTTATTGCTACAGCTCTGTTTGGCTTGCTGAGGTTTGTGAAACACTTTTCCTTGGCAAGAATTATCCACGTGACTGTGTACTCTTCTTGCTTGTCATTTATAAACTGCTATAGGTGTTTGCGTTCTTTCGTTTGCCATGTCTGAATGACATCCGGTGGTTTCTCCACCTGGTGTTAAATTCATTAGCTGTTAGTCTCACGTACGCTCTCAGTTGTGTCCTCGGTCTTGACGGGTAGCTTAATTTGGTACACGATTTCTTCCAAGCATTCTCCATTTCACGGGCTCTCATTTTTTCTGCAGTTGACTCGAAAGGACAGGAGTACAATTTTGAAAGCAACCGAGTAAATCTTTCCAACAACGTTCTTGCTAGATTACAACTGTAAAAATAGTCCCCAAGCGGCTAATCGCTTGACGCCTGACTGAAAACTAACAACAAAAGGCAAATAACAAATCAACGTCTAGAATTTCAAATACTGTCGAAAACAGCCCGAGCTTTGGATTTGCAGTTTTAACCAGAATACTTCGCAGTTTGTCAATGTTTCTAACCAGAATCCTAGCGCCGTAGAAGATGCCTCGGTACTAAAAATTTCAACTATGCGAACTGCGTTGATTTCAGTTGTTCAGTTCGTTACCAAATATGAATATGTGCAATACAAGCAGTCGCTATATACATACATACATATGTTTATTTGATAAGTAGGTTTAATTGCACTCTTTAGCTGCTCAGTTCATATTCCCATACATGACCACTCCTGCTTCGAATTCACTTCCGTTACCTTTGGACGAACTCTTCATGTTTTGCAATGCAGCGCAAACATCCAGAGTTCAAGCGGTCACGATCACAGATCAGTGTTGCGGACTATTTTCCCGCCACGGTAACTATGTCAGTAACTATGCTGCGGGAATGAAACTTGGCTTCTATAAGACAACCTTGACACCGGAATACGGAAAACGCTAACCACAGTGCAAACTCACAAATCTTAATCACATACAGTAAAAACATATTTGAAAGCTAAAGATATTTTGATATAAATGGTTTGAAACGCTCTCGAAAGCTGTGTTTGCATAGTTAAAAACTACCCAGATGTTTACAATATCATCCTGTATCATCCAATATCAAACAGTGAGGCATATTTTGCGCTAAAAATCAAGAGACGCGGTGGCCTCATGGTTAGTGCGCTCGGCTCCGGAGCTAGCGGTCCGGGTTCCAGCCCTGGCCGGGGACATTGTGTTGTGTTCTTGGGCAAGACACTTAACTCTCACAGCGCCTCTCTCCATCCAGGTGTATAAATGGGTACCAGCGAATTTTAATGCTGGGGGGTGACCCTGCAAGTAACATCCCATCTAGAGGGGAGCAGAAATACTCCTAGTCACTTTATGCTACTGAAACCGGGATAGGCTCCGGCCTGATGAGCCACTTGCCTCGTATGCAGACTTTACTTTTGCCTTTTACCCTTGACAGCATCGCCCCTTGTACTTCATCATGTTTTGGCGATCTCGTGAAAAGTTTAAATGGGTTCCTCAAAACAGGGGTACACTGGCTGGCAATTTTTTCAGCTGACTAACATGTTTCATGATCCCTTTCGTAAACGGTCAAAAGGTTTTTGAAAAAATCCTGCTTGTTGCTTGTCGCAATTAGTAGTTGTTTACATAATCAAGATCCTTCAGAAGCTTTCAAAATCACCTTGTGTGGCCAGCCAGTGACGCCTTCGTTTTAGATGAAATACAAACAAGAGTTAATTATTCTTTAACCATAAAAGAACTGAGTGCAGTTAATTTAAAATACGCAAATTCTTTTTAGTGGCTGTTATTTAAACATTTGTAGTCTATTTGTTGCAACATCAGCTCGGATAACAGATTGTACAGCATTACAATCCCTGGGGAGGGACTCCCATATAAAAAGGACGGGGTGCTCGTCCTACCTTTCAGGGATTACAAGGCAGTTTTGGTACCTCTTAGGGTGTCCAGCCCCAGAAGGTTCCACAACACGAGCTGTTGCGGTATCTTTAAGAGTATTGAGCCACGAAAAGTAAGAATTAGAATTGTTACCTGTTAGCGGTGAAAACAAATTCAAGCCACGCCCACACCACCACGTCCTTTTAATATGGGAGTTTTCATCTGGAGCATATCAGCCGCAGATTCTCTACTAAAAAAAGATCAAAGCAAGTTATAGAAAAACAGGAAAAGCCTGATCGCAGTCAGCTGTGACCTCTTACCTAAGCCCTCTGAAATCCCCATTAACATTCCTCCACAATAAGTACTGAACTATAGGGCTGTTTTGACAGGCTATACTATAGCTGTGATTACCTGTTGTGTCAAGTAAGAGACCAGAACGGGCTCAACAATATTGAATACCATTGTTGTAGGATAAACTAATAAAGACTGCTAGTAATAACCACTAAAGATACAAATATCGCAAGTTGAACGTAAACTTCAGTTATTAGGAATATGGAACGGTTTCAGGACTAACCAGATGGCCACTTCTAAGCCAACAGAAGCAAATAATAAACAATTATTGGATGAGTTTTTGTGATATCCAGAATAATTAAGGTCGAGGTAGGGGTTATCAGCGGAAGTTGAAGGCTGAGGTAATAACCCTTACCGAGATCTTGATTATTCTAGATATCACAAAAACCGAATCTAATAATTGTTTTATTATACATTGAACGAAAAAAAATGAAAGCAATGTTTTCCCTTCCTCACTGACGGCAAGCAATACAAAGCGCGCGAACAAGACATGATTACCCTCAGGAATCATGCACCGCGGTCATACATGACATGATTACCCGTGACCTTGACTGTCCTTGACATGATTATTGTATAATTTACAGCTAGATGACGTCAAAGGCGCTAATTTCGAAAATTCACTTTCGGCCAATCAGAAATGAGATAGTGAGTTCAATGTATAATAAACCTCTTTATTATATGGCTGTGTCTCACAAGGACTGGGAACTACCGAAATCACGAATTTGATTGACTGAAATCGATATTGACCGCGGTCTAGATTTTCCCATCTAGACCGGCATCTAGACCGGTTTCATTTTGCGTTGAAAAAGTAGCAAACTCAAATACAAAAATGTTCACCCTTTTCTTTTATTTTCTTCGCAATCATTTATGAAAGTGCCAAAAACCTGATGACAAAAAAAAGTAAAGAAGACGAGCAAATTTCGGCAGGTGATGATGAGCAGTTAAGCTCATCTCCGTTTGCAAGCAAAATGTCAGCAAACAGGTTATATTAAACGAATTAAAGTTTTCTTCTTTGCCATATAACAAACATCTTATTAACCGAACTAAGTCGGTCTGTATGGGAGAATCTTGACCTCGGTCGTGTGTACAGACCTTACTGCGTTCGGTCTGTACTCACGACCTCGGTCAAGATTCTCCCATACAGACCTCCTGCTCGGTTAATAAGAGCTAATTAAAATCCTTTATATGATAACGTAATCAACGTAATTATATTTATATCATCTGTTCCCAGTTCTAAATTGGAGTCTACGCCGTGATCCATTATCGTAAAACTTCTACAAGTAAAGCACAAACAATCAAAAGACTAATGGCCTTTCAAAAGCGTAACACGTGCAAGACACATAGCATGTGACAGAAGCAAACTTACGTTTTTTCATTATCAGGACAATTTCAAAATACCAATCCAGCTCATTGCAGAACCTCCTCTACAGCAAATGTAAACGCTTTTACTTACAGTTGGACCACGCCAGTTCGAACCCGATTATTTCAATTTCCCCGTTATTTCGAACTCAAAATCATTTCCCCTGGATTTTCCCCTCAGTCATTTACTATCCATTATTTCGAACTCCTGCTATTTCGAACAATTTTTCGTTTCCCCTGAGAGTTCGAAATGGTGGGGTTCAACGGCATCTACTTAAACATTTCCACTTTTCCTAAAACCACCAGAAGGTAGTTTCTCCACCCAACACTCTCAGTTGACTTCCGTTTGATTGCACGTATCTTGCAAGGACCAATGTTTAATGCCAGATTGTATGATAAACTGATAAAGAGTTCTAGTACTTATTCACCAAAGAAACAAATATCGCTAATTGATCGTAAACTTACAAAGAATCTCAACTCGGTTGAGGGCTAACCAAATGGTCACTTTTTCAAACAAACTGTAGTCTATGAAGTAATCCATCATGATTACCGTCAATCTTCTACGAGTAAAGGACATACAATCAAAAGACTAATTGCCTTTCAAAAGCGTAACACGTGCAAGAATTCTAACATGTATCAGAAGCGTAAAACCTACTTTCATTATCAGCGTTCTCTCAAAATACATGCTCAGCTACCTATACATTAACTCTTCTAAACCTACTGTAAAAGCATACGCTATTCCTAAAACCACCGTCCAAGAAACAATCTCAGTCACTTCCGTTTGACTGCACGTATCTTGTAAGGAACAGGAAACTGTATGCCACTAAACATTCCCTTCAAGCTGGGTGGACGACCATCTTCCTCAGCGATGAAAGTGAACTTCTGAAGCATCCACGAAAGAAACAAAAACAATTCAACTTTGGCCAGGGGCTCACCAGCACAGACACGGCGTCCCGCTCCAAAAGGATAGAAATTGCCTTGGTTGGTGATTAACTTACCATTCTCGTCGATGTGACGGTAAGGGTTAAACACGGTTGGGTTTTCCCAGCATTTGGGATCCAGATGAACAGATTCTGTGTCAGCAAACACGATAGTATCTTTGGGGACGCGGTAACCACAGAGTGTCGTATCTGTAAGAGTGAAGTGAGGTATCGCAAGAGGTACTACGTTTCCAACTCGTAATGTTTCTATGATGGTCGCGTGAATGAGGGGCAATTTGGCTCGGTCTTCCAAACCGGGATTCCGTCCACCAAGTACTTCGTCTAAATCGAGCTGAATATCCTCTTGGTACTTTGGATAGTTGACCAAGAAGGCTATCGCCCATTTCATTGTTGTGCTTGTAGTTTCGTAACCGTCATTAAACATATCTCTGATAGTATTGACGAAGTAGTCGTCGGAAAGGAAAGCTACCCGCTGAACATCACTCTCGCATTCGGCTTCATGTTTCGCGTGCAAGAGACCCGAGATCAAATCATGCACAGGTTCATCTGGGTCGAAAGTTTTTTTTCGCTCTCCTAAGAATTTGCGGATAATATCAAAAATCCCTAGCACTGGCTGGAGGAGGCGATCATAGGCCTTAATGGGGAAGTACTTTGCTAAAGGAAAGTTATCTAAAACGGCTACCAGCTGATTATCATCAGTATTTGTAACAATGTCTACGTTAAGTTTCAAAAGCTTGTTCAAATCTGGGTTCGTTGTGTCGTAGCCTTCTCCAAACGTGATTCCACAAATAACATCAGCAACGGCACGCTGCAAGATATCTGCGGGATTAAAAGGCTTTTCATCTTGGTCTTCCATGAAATGCACCAGTTTCTCGGCGTGTATGGAAACTCGCCTTTCTATCAGTGGGATATCAGAAAGATATTGTCGCAAGGCTGTTGTAAAAAGCTTGCGATGAAACTTCCAGGCGGGCCCATAGTTACCCAACGCAATACCTTTACCTCCTGTAACAGTTCGAAAAACATTGGCATTTTTTGTTATACTTACTGATCAATATTCATAGACACATCTTTGATATTTCACATCTATGTTATGATTAACTGACAGTTGTCAAAACAAGATAACGCTGACCAGTATCACGTGACCATATTGCTACTTAGGGGAGAGTCCTGAAGGGGTAAAATGGGAACTGGGACTACCCTGTTTTTGCCGGGGGAAAATGGGATTTAGGTCACTAGGACTGGGATTTGGTCACTGCAAATGGGAAAAAAAATATCAAAAATGGGAATGGGATAAACATTGTGTAACCATGACCAGTCGAGCCATCACTTATTTCCAAGCACCTTGTTCGTGTCAGTTTTGAGCATGTTCATCCAGATCTAAGTTAGAATCAGGGTAAATGCATAAACGCCTTATATCCAAGAATTTTTTTCTTGTTTTGGGATGATGTTTAGAGCGGTCAAAATTCAAAATAAAAGAACTTTTACGTACATCTTGGCATGCAAAATTAACCGTGTTTCTAAGTATACATGGGCTTAGAAAAAGAATAAAATATCGACATAGAAAAGGTGGACAGTCAGAAGCCACCTAACAAAATTGTACAATAACCTTCTGGCTATAAGAATCCACTTTAAAATGGTACACCATTAACCTACCTAGTGTGAATTCTAGGAAAAAATGCGTCTGCTGTCTTCCAGCATAATCATCAGATCTCTGTACGAGCATTTCCTTAACGACCTCAGGAGTTGAAGCCATCACGAATTTGTAGCTTCCAAGTTTCAGGGAGAAAACTCGACCGTAGTTTTCTCTGAGACTGTAGAACAACACAAAATTCTATCATTCAGGGCGATGATTCCCTTATACCTTAATTCTGAACTCTTGTAATTTTTAAAGGACCTTTAAAAAGATCCTTTACCTCAACGAAATAAGGTAAATTTAAATGCACGAGTAAGGACACAATTCTCTATGCAATACCACATGATTTGAACAAATCCATCGCACTTGTTCACGCCGTACACCTTTATAGTTTTAGGGCATAGAAATGACATCATAAAATGTAAAAGTGGAGCCATGATTTCAAGAAGTCAGTTAAATTGTCTTTATAATTTAATGTCAATATAACAAGCGCTTTTATTGGTTTAACCACTGTGCTTCATGGGAGTCGACAAAGCACGGAGCTCAAGAATGCTCGCGCCATTATCCACCCTGGTTGATAACACGAGGACGGATTTCCGAATTGTCCCCGAATTTTTTTCCCAAACAATCGATCAAAATATTTGTTTGCAACTTAGACATCTCCGAACAAGAGGAGTTTTTCGCTGGAGAAGACATTATGACTGTTAACAGTACAAACGGCACTTTAACTACGAGTAAGTTTAATACCAGTGACATCAGACATCAGGGAGCCTAGCCTGATTTGCAAAACATTTCCGATGCCTAGACAGACGGCATTATCAACAAGGCAGAGACCAAAACAAAACAC
>NC_138147.1:14502500-14575000 GCF_964199315.1 Orbicella franksi
TTTTATCCACTAAATGGTTTTCAAATAAATTTTTTATTGCGTCAGGATTGCGTGACAGTGCAAGCCAAGAATTGTTTTGCTAGGGTCACTGATATACATTAGTTTCTTTCAGCTTAAATGTACAATAATTCGCTACATGAGTTTCACTCTTGTTAAGACACATAACTCTGTTACAAGCAAATAACGAGAGAATATCGCTTAGTTCGAGATTTTATTTTTATTATACTTAACGAAGTTTCTCAGAGCATTTTACTTACGTGTACTCGAACAGATACATTCGTAAACAAATTCTCTAACCTTTCTGCTCTTGTTGTTCAGAGGTTCTTGAGCTCGTGCTGGGATTCTGCTTGGTTCACGATCACGTCTAAAAATACGAAGACGTTTCTGAAGATGCTTTTTATCAAGTTGAAGAGTTGATAGCCGCTGTTGATGGCTCCTTTGGTGTAACATGATTCATGATTCACTCAAAATGTTCGCTCGTAAATTGATCTCTAGTAAGGCTTGCAGCGACCCGTTCCGAAAACGCTTAACGTCCTTTAGTGTTGGTCTATCTTGAACGGTGTGTTCGTTTGTATGTGATTTCATCGTCCTAGAAATCATGGAATCCGTGCTAACTTTTCTCGACGACAACCTCTGTAAATTCCATGTGCTGTACGCATGCACAGGTGGCGCATGCGCTTTAGAGACCAGACGGCGATTTGTGACTGAACGCTGAAAAAAAAACGGAGCCGAAATTTAAACCCAGGCCTCACTGCCTGGGTAATAACAATGCCCAGGGTAGGATATTACATTATATACTGACCTTTTGAAAGCGTCGGTGTGTTTATCCTTGAAGTCGAGAGAAAATGCCTTCGCTAAGACAGGGACCCGGTGGCACGTTCCTGAACTCGTAGAGTACCATCAGGTAATGCAACAGCAGTAGTAGAAGCAACAAGGGAGAAAGTTTCCAAACCTTAAAAAATCATAAATCGTGCCAAACAATGACGCCATGTTCGAAAGATATCAAGCGCACTGAAGCGTGATGCATATCTGTGTCAGTGGCATGCCTGTAAACTAGCTGAGCTTAGTGCTTGTAGAGCTAAGTGCATGACCACTGTAGACAAGATTTACAATTACATTTACATTTTCCATCAATACCAAGTAACTTAGAATATGAAGAGTTAGACGATTTAAAGAGAAAGTAGCTAGGTTAAATATTTTCGCTAGCTTACACGATATGTCATAACGTTACTATAACAAGAGTCACCTCGTTTCGGAACTTGAACGTACTAACGTCAACGGCAGGAATAAGAAAGACAGATAGCTAGAGATGGCACTTTGGAGAACAAGACAACCTCAAGTTTCTTAGTTCTGACTTAAACCAGAGGCACTTCGACGTTATTGATGGTTACTACCCTCGTTATTGCGTTAATGTTACAATCAGCACAATTCAAAGTGTATGACGGTGTTGCATAAAAAGTTCATTAAATTAGTATGGCATACTAGCACGTCAGATGACACTTCACCCTAGATACATTTAACCAACAGACAACCCCTTTCTGTGGGTTTGCCGGCGCAATAAACCACGCTGGGCGTCGGGAGAACACGAGAAAAGCATGTAAATCACAAGCCCTTCCACATCCTACGTGGGTTTATTGGGCCAGTAAAACCATAGAAAGAGCGGTCTATTGCTTTTATAAAAATAACTATAGAAAACGTCTGTCAATGAGACGAAACTTGTTCAGTGTACTTAAGTCGCTTATTCTCAACAAATTCATGAGATGACGCAGCAAACCAACAACAGCGATTGAAAGAATAAAAGCACAGACGCAGCGCCGCACAAAAAATTCCCAGAACAAAGCGACAAAAAAATTTAGCGCTGCAAAAGGTTTAGGAAAGGAAAAACCGAAAAGTTTACTAGTGAAAGGCATAAAGTGTATCAACTAAGTGAAGGTGAAATGCAGGGATTCGTGGCCTGAATCGGCATCACGAAAGTAAAAGACTGTACGAAGAGTTTGCAACTTGTAAGTAGTGCAAACTTCGTTGGCTTGATAACTTTCCAAAGTATTGCGAATGGAACAAAGATTAGTTCCAGAAACGCTGTTTATGAAATTTGTTCCGAATTTACTTAGTTATTTTGAAGCCTATGAAGTCAGTGTCTCCCTGTATTTTCCTAAATAAAGACTAATTCTTGAAAGGTTAATACCCCCGGAGGGTAGTACTTCCTTATATGGACTGTATAGGTATGTGCGGCCCAAAGGGTAGGGTTTTTCAGCCGTTTTGGTCATAAATAGGGTATCGATTTTGGCACTGATTTTGGTTATAAATAGGGTATGGTTTTAGCACTCTAGTCTTGAATTCGGTATGTTTCTTAGCAGAAGCTACCTTTTCATGTTTATCGATAAAACCGTCAATAAAAGCCCTTCATAACTTATGTTTGGGGCGACTGTGTCAGCCGCAACGGTCATAAATAGACTATCGAATTTTTGGACAGGTCATAAATAGGGTAGCAAAAAACGCAGATTTTGTCATAAATAGGGTAAGGGTTTTGGGAAGTGGGCCGCACACCCCCACCCAACTTTTCTGGAAGCACCCCCCGGGGTTAATACAAACCGAATTCATTTAAATTCATCGTGTTAGCTCATAAGCTTCGTATTAACTAGAAATAAATATATTTCCTGCTTTTTTAACAATCCATATTGATTAGTGTAGCTCAGCTTTAATCAGAACTTCGTCCTCTACAGGCGTGGAAAGCACTGAAAGCCCTCAAAAATTCCTTCTAGACTCAAGTGTAACCAGCTGCGTAACATTTTTGCCATGGAAAAAAAGGATCAAACACCATTTCGCGTCCAGCTTCTGGTCCTGTTTCACCTTGCAAATTTACCTGTATTTGTTTGATGAAATGATACTCGTGTTATTGATATCTCAGCCGGTGAACGTAGAAACTGTTTATTTTGTTCCCACTTAGTGTTCTGAGTTATCTAATTTTCGCGTAGTTCTGCCATATCGGAAACCATGTGTTTACCAGTACAATAGAACACTGGTTTGGTTCTATTGACCAATCAGAGTGCGCGTAGTATCTAAGTTATTTTATATAGAATAATAACATCGTCTCACTCAACCAAGAGATGCCAAAAGGAAATCATAGACAAAGACAAAAATTGGTCAAGGCATTAGGGGGCATTTTAATTGTACCAAATGAAGGTTTCAATAAATTCTACTCGACACAATCGTGCAATTTTTGCTCTGTTGGGACAACGTCATTAACTTTTCGGTTCAGTTGTGTAATCTGGATAGGCGGAATTTCCCAAAAACTGTCAACATAGGTAAAAGGACAACAAAAAACGTCTCAACCTCTTAAAAATTGACCTCCTGCCCAATGCCTCTGAAAACCAAATGATTATTACTAGTAGTAATCAGAGATTATGAAAGTGCGTTCAACGCCCTCACTTTAATATATATACCTTAATAAAGGATTTCACTAGCTGACTCTCAACCTTTGTCTATTGCTGAAGTCAACATTTTTTAACAGCAACCCAGGTTTTACAGTCAGATATGCACAGTGTCAAAGTCCATGCTAGTGAAGAGGTCATGATTTGTTGATAAGTTGCGTGACGCCGCCAGTTTCTGTAGACTCACAAGTTTCATAGAATATTTAAATTACGTACATTATTCTAAGCTAGCATTTGCAATCGCGTGCTCGTTTATCGTAAACAAACGCCGTGCTACTAATTCGAGTATTTCCCTGATGAATAAAGTAGTCTTATGGATCTTGCCTTCAGAGTACTTTTCCACCGATTCCAAACAATAAAATTTCGACCGGATAAAGACTGAGCTATCTGTCGCGACTGGAACTAATCAACAAATGCAATCAAAATGTAGCTGTTCCCACGGTTATCATCCCAAAGCCAAGTCGTGTTAATAAACAAGGACAATTCCCTCAGATTGCGATAAATGCTGCCGTCGAAGCGTTTAAATTCGCCAAAATCTAACGCTGAGAGCGAAGCGTACGGCGACTGAATAGAAAGAAGTCAAAGAAAGATCCATCGGAAAGACGAGCTCACATGGCCTGCTCACATACTCACATGTTCGCCACATGTCTTATCACATGTCTTAGCATTAAACGGTACCAGTTTACTGGCCGTGACATGCCCCTACAAAAATCAAGCGGGGTGGCCATTTTGGTGTCCTTACAGGAATGTGGTTTTTTCAGCCTAGAACCGTGCATAGGGAAACCAACTCTGGAAAGCCACAGGTCAAAATTAGGTTTGCGTTCCACTTCGTCAAACGCAAAAACTACAGAAACTATTTATGAAATGTTTATTTCTGACTAGTTCCTCCACAATTAGCACTTAAAGCTAAAGTTAGGGTGTTTGTGACAGGCTATATTATTGCTATGCATGATTACCTATTATGTGAACTAAATCACCAAAAGATTTAAAAAGCTTAAAGCGTCAAAATCTCGTTAAAATCCATTGTAATGATAACAGTACCCTGTACTTAATGAAATCTTGTAACTAATTTTGTTGCTCTGGTCCCAGTTCTCAACTGGAGTATCCAATACGTAAACACACTGAATTCATGGAAATCAGGTTTGTAAGTAGAATATTGTTGTAAGTTAATACATTATTAGGAATAGAATTTTAGGTTTAGGATCTTAGACAATTTACTGGAATTTATTGTACCTGATGAATTTTTACCGTGTATAAATAATGATTAAAGAAAGATTAAAGATGAAAAATAACAAGACCTATGGGCTTTCAAAGTCGTAACATGAGCTAAACAGGTCCTTTCATGGTCAGTATTATTTCCAAACTACATGCTCAAATAACTGCAATAGCTCCTCTACTCCTACTGCTACAAAAAACGTGTACTTTGGTAAACATATACGTTTTTCCTAAAAACACCAGACCTGAGTTTCTCCACCCATTGTCCATCCAAGTAACAATCTCAGGTCACTGCCGTTTGATTGCACGTATCTTGTAAGGAACAGGAAACTGTGTGCCACTAAACATTCTCTTCAAGCTTGGCGGACGACCATCTTCTTCAGCGATGAAAGTGAACTTCTGAAGCATCCACGAGAGAAACAAAAACAACTCAACTTTGGCCAGGGGCTCACCAGCACAGACACGGCGTCCCGCTCCAAAAGGGTAGAAATTGCCTTGGTTGGTGATTAACTTACCATTCTCGTCGATATGACGGTAAGGGTCAAACATGGTTGGATTTTCCCAGCATTTGGGATCCAGATGAACAGATTCCGTGTCAGCAAACACGATGGTATCTTTGGGAACGCGGTAACCACAAAGTGTAGTATCTGTAAGGGTGAAGTGAGGTATCGCAAGAGGCGCCACGTTTCCAACTCGTAGCGTTTCCATGATGGTCGCGTGAATGAGGGGCAGGTTCGCTCGGTCATCCAAACCGGGATTCCGTCCACCAAGTACTTCATCTAACTCGAGCTGAATATCCTGTTGGTACTTTGGGTAGTTGACCAAGAAGGCTATCGCCCATTTCATTGTTGTGCTTGTGGTTTCGTAGCCGCCAGAAAACATGTCTTCGATAGTATTGACCAAGTAGTCATCGGAAAGAAAAGCTGCTCGCTCCTGATTACTCTCACACTCGGCTTCATGTTTCGCGTGCAAGAGACCCGAGATCAAATCATGCACAGGTTCTTCTGGGTCGAAAGTTTCTTTTCGCTCTCTTACGAATCTGCGAATAATATCAATAATCCCTAGCACTGGCTGGAGGAGGCGATCATAAGCCTTAAGCGGCAGGTACTTTGATAAAGGAAAGTAGTCTAAAACGGTTACCAGCTGAGCATCATCAGTATTTGCAACAAAGTCTACGTTTAGTTTCAAAAGCTTGTTCAAATCTGGGTTCGTTGTATCGTAGCCTTCTCCAAACGTGATTCCACAAATGACATCAGCAACGGCACGCTGCAAGATATCTGCGGGATCAAAAGGCTTTCCATTTTGCTCTTCCATGAAATGCATTAATTTCTCGGCCTGTGTAGAGACTCGCCTTTCCACAAGAGCCATATCAGAGAGATATTGGCGTAAGGCTGTTGTAAAGAGCTTCCGATGAAACTTCCAGGCGGGCCCATAGTTACCCAAAGCGATATCTTTACCTCCTGTAATTTAAGTTTAAAAGGGAGTCAAATTGAAACTGACATTTAAGGCCGCTATTACATACATACATACTTTATTGTTACCTCCCCAATGGGGCTTTTCAGGAACAATTACTTAAATTACTAAGTTACTAATAACTACACAATTCACAATTCTTTTGTTTATATTAACTGATCAAGATTAAACTGAATCTCCAAGCTGGCAAATTCTCCGAGGAGCAATTATATCAGGCCGTAGGGAAGAAATATATAGATATATAAATATAATATATATTTGATTTATCCGTTCTTAAGTCTCGAGGCCAAGTTAGTATTGTAAAAGTCGAAATTGTTCTAATTCAACTAAATTCAGCAGTTAAAAGCTACATGGTTTTAAATGTAAAAATTTGCGTTCGGGATGGTGTTCATTGTAGTCAAAATCCAAAATCAGGGAACTCTCAAGCCCATCCTGCCACGTAGAATTTATATTATTTCCGAGTCTGGGATCAGAATAAGAATAAAATCATCACACTAAGTAAAGGAAAGACAGTTTCTAGTCACATAAAATGTACTATGGTCTTGTTGGTGTAGGAGTCCCATTTTTAAACGATGCACCAATAACGTACCAAGAGTTGCCTGCTGGAAGAAGTATGTCTGCTGTCTTCCAGCATAATCAGCAGATTTCTGTACGAGCATTTCCTTAACGGCCTCAGGAGTTGAAGCCATCACGAACTTGTAACTTCCCATTTTCAAGGAGAAAACTCGGCCGTAGTTTTCTCTGAGACTGAAAAACAACACAAAATCTTATCATTTAGAGAGATTATGTTATAATTTTATCAAGCTCCTTGTGAAACCTTATTATTAAGATACTTTAACTCAACCACCAAAAGAACTGGGAATAATTTTACTCCCCCTCGTAAGGATAGTACTTCAAAACAGCACTGTTTCCTTGTACTAAATTCGCTACCCTCTACCACACGCTCTTTGGGTTCGTCACGCGACATACACGTTCCTCCTCCACGACGGAAGTCATTTTACACCTGGATGGGTTAAGCCGCTGTGAAAAATACCCGGTAATGGTGTCTTGCCCATAAGAGTATAGGCAATAGAAAAAGGTGGTCGATTTGTTTTTTTGTACAGTAGCATTGAAACTTTTCGAAAATCAGTGCGATGTGAGAATATTGCCAACTACTATAAAATACACTGTGAACGTGACATCCAGTATATGGCTTTGTTAATTAGAAGAGATTACGAGTAAACCTCAAACTATGAGAAAAAGTCACCTCGCTGATAAAAGACCATAATATCCTCTGTTCATACCTAATCGTACATTTTTGGTACGCTTCAGGTGAGTTTGATCGAGCCATGGTTCGTATTTTGGTGAGAGGTAGTCGGCCCAAAATACCGTTGGCGAGACCAAACGAGCCTGATATGCCGTCGAAGCGTACCAAAAAGGTACGATAAAGTATTATTAATCCATTACGGTACCCAAATTCAGCCAAGTGAGCATGATATCGTAGCCATATGAGGTCAGTGACTTGATATCACAGGATATCGGGACAGTAGACACGGCTTCTGATTAGCTAATTGCGAATTTAGGTACGGTAATGGTTTCAATCAATCAATGTAAGGCAAGGAAGCCCGGGGAAGCATGTAGATCGTTTTCACGTGACGTCATAACTTTTTAAAATCCAAAACTAAAGAGCCACGAAAGTTTTTATCCTCATCAGGCATAAGGGGTCCACGAGAGGCGGTAAATTTATTTCTGTTAACAATTTTACAGCTCAATGGCGTGCTTCGCCTGGAAACCAGAGCATTTTGAATTTCACAGTCATGGCGGCGCGCGAAACAAAGCTACGATCGAGTTTGTTGAAAAATATGTACTTGTCTCGTGATTGTGAACCTTTTTAGAAGTTAGAGCTTATGTAACTGCTTGTTTGTTCAGTACAGATAATCACTCGCCTAGATAGGCAAAGTAAGTTCCAGATATTTACACTACTTTCCGGCCGCCATATTAGTGTACCACTGAGGAACACCAACATGGCGTTTCCATACTGTACTATGCCCTGTAAATTTCTGCGAAACATTTCGACGAATATCTGAAGTTAATGGCAACGCACAGGCCTAAAACATGGAGAAGTGTCTTCTTTATTTATCTTCTATAACATAACAATTTCTTGACTTTTTCCACTGGATGGTTTTTGATTCATTGTTTTTATTGCGTGACAGTGAAAACCGTCTTTTAGGCTTCTATCACAAATGCCGTTCTCTTATTTGCTGCGCCACTATCTATAAACTAATCTGTTGTAGACAATGTGAAGCCTGGTAGTGTAGAAACGAGTAAAAAAGCATTAAAGAGTCTAATAAACGACACTGTCAAAATGGATACAGCTACTTCAAGATCATGGCTAATGCTCCGGGGCTAATGCATGCTTTGCATAAATGAATTGCTGGGCTCCGTTACATGTACATGGTCAGTCGTTACAACTTTTCATCCGATGATTGCTTCTTAACTCGCTTTGCGTCTTAAATTTTGAGGATAATTGATCAGCTCCCTATATACAACACACAAGCGGTCAGATTCATGACATTCATTGCTGCATGTCATCTTGAAGGATTTTAAACATTTGAACTTGAGTATATTGCACAATCCCGGAGCTCAGTGGAAATGCTTTTCAATACAAATATTATTTGTTGTCCCAAAGAGAACCCTTGAACAAGTACACAATATTACAGGATTATGATCGATTTATAAACTCCTAATTGTATTATTCCCTTTGTACTAAAACCATTTACTGACCTTTTGAAAGCGTCGGTAAGTTTCTCCGCCTTGAAGTCGAGAGAAAATGCGTTCCCTAAGAAAGGGATAGCCGTCAAACGCGGACCCGGTGGCATGTCCCTGAACTCGTAGAGTACAATCACGTAATGCAAAAGTAGAAGCAGAAGCAACACCAGAAGAACATTTGCAAAACTGAGAGAATTATAAACCGTGGCAAACAACGACGCCATGTTTGATATCACTGAAGCGTGATGAAAATTGCTATTCAACAGGACTGTCATGCAACGTTGCAAAAACAAAGGATATTAAATCAATCAATCATTAAACGTTTGAAGTTTTCCTTCAGTAGCATTTCGGAATAGATAAATATATTGATTCAATTGACAACTTGAGCTACTGTATGTTAATTCTAAGCTTCCGCCGCTCTACGGCATCATCAGGGAATGAAAGAAAATATCCCATAGTTCGTGGTATAAAAGTGGTGTAGGTGACGCGAATGATAGAATATATTATTGACAATGAGTGTAAATATGGCGATGGAAGTATACGATAATATGGACAATAGCTAATGAGTATAAGTGATAAAGCGGTAAAAAATAAAGCAGTTAAAAAACCAATCTTTACTTAAAACACGAAATCTCGTCATAAAAATGGTCTTCCTAGAAGTCGTGTAAAAAATTACAAAGAATAAATTAACCATATAACAGGAATGCATTAACTAACATTACATTACATTAACTAACGAACTAATTAACTAGCCTACAATAAAACCTATGTAATAAAACTTTCTCTAATTTATAGTGGAAAATAATCTCTCCCATTCAGTGAGGTTTTAAACAGTTTTAAACTAGGCAGGTGTCTGATTTCCGAGGGAATCTTGTTCCACAGAACAGATCCTTCTCGTTAGTGTCTACGATGTGCCTTAAAGTTACGCCTGCAAAAATCACTTCGTTTTGAAACTTTTACATACTAACGTCAAACATGTGAATGTGGAGGAGAGATAGGGTTGAAGTACACGTCAAAAAAAATTACAAGTTTCTGACTGAAACGAGAAAACCTACGACGTTGTTGATTGTTACTACCTTTGTTATTGCATTAATATTCCATATAATTGCAGACGATCGCAAACGATCGCAAAGCCGACTGTTGCATACATTTCGGACAGCCGAAGTGTCAAAATTACACGCGCGTTGTGCTGGCGGGAAAATCGCAACAAACAACATGGCGGACGTCGAGGAGGAAATTTTGCTGCAAGCAAAACCTCTGTGTGCAATATGTGGATTGAGTCATTCCAGACTTTGAAATTCTCTTGGCACTGCATCTCGCCCCGATCCAGAAGGTAGCGTTTTCAACCGCTTCAGATAACGACCATACGCAGTTCTTATGTTGCGGAATCTGACCTCCGCCTCCGCCTCCGCCGCCGATAAATTAAATTTCTCCCCGATTTTTTCCCAGCAGTTAGCCTTTTTTTTGTCTTTGAAATCTTTACTGTTGCGGTGGTAAACGCACTCATATCGCGCAACTTCCTCCATAAATTCCTCGTTACTAATGTTACGTTGTTCAACGCCAGCCATGTTTACAACAAATAAGCGGTTGCTACAAACGAATATTCGGGCTTTGTTGCTAAGAAGCGTTGAATCATGGGTGGTAATTCAAAATATTATGTGATGCGTTTCGATCGCAGATCGCAGAGCTTTGGTTTGTGAGGAGAGAATTTGCCGATATTCGTAACCATAAAAAGCCAACAGTTAGCAGTCAACTGAAAGTTTGAAAGGAAGTTAAGACATTTGTTGATTTTATGTTCGTTTGATTCTACATGTTAATTCAGGTACTAAGCGATTTTTCCGCTCCTGGATATTCTCTTTTAATTGCTTGACCCAGGAGAGTTTCAAGCTAAGGTTGGAGGAACGTGAGGAGAGAATTTGCCGATATTCGTAACCATAAAAAAGCCAACAGTTAGCAGTCAAATGAAAGTCCAATAACCGTGGTAACCACCTGCCTATCTGTATTATCGCGTAACACCTTGTAGTGAGAACTACCTGAAGTTGCAAGTAGTTAATATTTACCAGCAGAATAACTGACTGCCTATGATGGAATAGCCTAGAACAACAATGAGCTCATTGGCAGCCAATAGGGGTTTACGTTTACTAAACGAAATATTAGATCACTTGTTTAGAGTCTAGCATAAATACAGGTGTTTTGTAAATTGTTCTTCGGTTACGCCCCCGGTGGTGGGACGCCGGATACCACTATCCCGTATTGGTTATATTCGGGTTACGTTCCGAGTACGTTAGTGAATTAAACTCTACTATTGGACCCAAGTAACTGCGTATTCTCTGTCTTCCCGTTGGATTGTTTTGCTGTAACAGATCCCGAGTCCTCTAGGAGTCTGACAAACTCCGTCGCTGCAAGGGTGTTTCCCTCTGGATTGTTGTAACAAGGATAACAACCGTAAGCGGCCCAAAAACCTGTTATCACAGGTTTCCATATGATCGCACGATCGCAATTGATCGCAGACGATCGCAGAACTTTTTGCGATCTGCGATCAGCGATCCGCGATCGTCTGCGATTATATGAAAATCAACCCCACTTTAAAATGGTACGCCTTAAACTTACCCAGTGTTACTGCTTGGAAAAAGTGTGTCTGTTCTCTTTCGGCATAATCAACAGATCTCTGACGAGCATCTCCTTAACGACCTCAGGCGTTGAAGCCATCACGAATTTGTAGCTTCCAAATTTCTGGGAGAAAACACGACCTTAGCTTTCTCTGAGGCTGTAAAACAGCACAAAATTTTTTGATTTAAAGGGATTGTATTAGAACTTAATCAAGCTATTTTAGGAATTATTATTATTTACATCTTCTAACTCAGGCCAGTAACCTACAAGCAGTTATTTTCCGTCGCAAGATATACAGTCATGGAGCGGCCAACTTATTGCTTATGAAATCGTAGTATTTATAGCAATTAAGTAACAAAGTGTATTTTTTCCAACACAACGCTCTAACAGAGTGAATTTAGGCAGTCTTCGCGAACTCAAATTGTGCAATAGCGTTACCGTTAGCGTTATGCGTTCCGTAAGACAGGGATAGCCGTCAAACGCGGACCCGGTGGTATGTTCCTGAACTCGTAGAGCGCCATCAGGTAATGTAAGAGCATAAGCAGAAGCAACACCAGAGGAACATTTAGAAAACTTAGAGAATCATAAACCGTGGCAAACAACGGCGCCATGTTTGATATCATTGTATCGTGATGCAAAGTTTTGTTTTGCGACAGGACTTTAACGCAACGTTACAAAAACAACTTATTTCAAACCATGCAGCCTAGGGCGAGCGCGGTTCTAATCAAAGTGCTCTTTGAGCAAACAGTAGTAGCAGAAGCAACAACAGAAGAACATTTGCAAAACTGAGGGAATGGTAAATCGGGGCAAACATCGTAATGACGCCATCAAGCACACCGAAGCGTTATGCATATGCAACAGCTTAAGCTTATTATTAAGCTTATTATTAACATAACAGTACACTGTTCCCAATGAAATAGTGCAACTTACTTTGTTGGTCTGGTCCTAGATCGCCATTAGAGTGTACGTAGAGCGTAATCCGTTGCGTAAAATGTCTACGAGTCAAGGACAGAAGATAAAAAGATCTACAAGGTTTCAAAATCACAACAAGTCCTAAACAGGTCCTTTTGTTGTCAGGATTATTTCCAAAATATATGCTCAGATGGCTGGAATACCCCTTCTACTACCTCTTCTACTGAAAACGTTTACTTTGTTAAACATGTACACTTTTCCTAATACCACCAAGCATAGGATCCTTCTGTGACGATAGATTTTTTCCTGGGGACTGTATATTTTCAGCTAACGGACACTCGAACTGAAAACTTGGAGAATCTAACTCTGCGGAGCACTGCTTGGCCTGCGGGAACGGAAACTCGTCACGATTTCCTGTTCAAGAGGATTTACTTCAATGGTATTCTCTACGGACGTCAAGGAAGAGACATAACTTGGTCCAGCAGTAGTTTGCTCTACACTCGATGTAAAAGTCGGTGTAATCAAAAAACGTCTACAATGTAGCTTGTTTATACGAAGCACTCAGGTACAAAGTACAAGTTATGTTGCTAGCTAACTAAATACACACACGATTGGAAACAAAAGAAGCCTAAATTATCCTCTTCAAAATTCGTGATTCTTACTTAAAATTCCGCCTAGTACCTTGATTTCTTTGTTACACTAAGTGCATGACAACAAACTGGGAGAACCTACCCTTGAAAGGAGCTTACGTGGCACGACACGATACGATACGATACTTTCTTTAACATGGAGTTACGCTTAGCTAATCAGCTAGTTTACAGGTAGTCCACGGCCCTAGTATATTCTAAAAATTAAAAGTAAAAATGTGTAGTCATTGATCGTATGAAACTATAAACGCAGAGAACTAAAAATCTGGAGAATCAAATCACAGTAAATTCCGATATCAGTCAAACTTAAGCGATCGAATTTTGCTGTTCACTTCATCAGTGCCTATACTACTTTAGTTCTAATATCAAAGGAATTATGAAGAGCAGCTTGTACACAGGTATCCAGGTTAAAATAAATATCCAACAAAGGAAATTATAGGACAGTTCAAGCACAAATTCGAAAAGGGCAAAGTCCGATTTGAATAAAATCTGAGTGAGTTAGGAACTACTAAGGTAAACTACTACTGTTGGCTTAAGAAAAGGTTTCAAAATCTTAAAATCATGATAAGGCTAAACAAAAAATGACTAAGAAACCATCAGTCCTCTCCTAACACTAAACCCATTGTCCGTCAAAGTACCTATTTAAATTAAATAAAATAGCTCTTCTACTGGTACTGTAAACGTTTCTACTTGAACATTTACGTGTTTCCTAAAACTACCGTCCGAGTGATAATCTCAGGTCACTTCCGTTTCATTGCGCGTATCTTGTAAGGAACAGGAAACTGTGTGCCACTATACATTCCCTTCAAGCTGGGTGGACGACCATCTTCTTCAGCGATGAAAGTGAACTTCTGAAGCATCCACGAAAGAAACAAGAACAACTCAACTTTGGCCAAGGGCTCACCAGCACAGACACGGCGTCCCGCTCCAAAAGGGTAGAAATTGCCTTGGTTGGTGATTAACTTACCATTCTCGTCGATATGATGGTAAGGGTTAAACTTGGTTGGGTTTTCCCAGCATTTGGGATCTAGATGAACAGATTCCGTGTCAGCAAACACGATGGTATCTTTGGGAACGCGGTAGCCACAGAGTGTAGTATCTGTAAGAGTGAAGTGAGGTACTGCAAGAGGCGCCACGTTTCCAACTCGTAGCGTTTCCATGATGGTCGCATGAATGAGAGGCAGATTGGTTCGGTCTTCCAAACCGGGATTCCTTCCACCAAGTACTTCATCTAACTCGAGCTGAATATCTTCTTGGTACTTTGGACTGTTGACCAAGAAGGCTATCGCCCATTTCATTGTTGTGCTTGTGGTTTCGTAGCCGGCAGCAAACATGTCTTCGATGGTATTGACGAAGTAGTCATCGGAAAGAAAAGCTGCTTGCATCTCATTACTCTCGCGTTCAGCTTTATGTTTAGCGTGCAAGAGACCAGAGATCAGATCATGTACAGGGTCTTCCGGGTGGAAAGTTTCTTTTCGCTCTTTTAAGAATTTGCGAATAATATCATACATCTCTAACGCAGGCTTGAGAAGACGATCATAAGCCTTAAGAGGAAGGTACTTTGCGAAAGCAAAGTTATCTAAAACGGTTACCAGCTGAGCATCATCGGTATTTGCAACAAGGTCTACGTTTAGTTTCAAAAGCTCGTTCAAATCTGGATTCGTTGTGTCGTAGCCTTCTCCAAACGTGATTCCACAAATGACATCAGCAACCGCACGCTGCAAGCAATCTGCGGGATCAAAAGGCTTTCCATTTTGTTCTTCCATGAAATGCACCAGTTTTTCGGCCTGTGTCGAAACTCGTCTTTCGATCAGGGGAATATCAGAAAGATATTGGCGCAACGCTGTTGTAAAGAGCTTGCGATGAAACTTCCAGGCGGGCCCATAGTTACCAAACACAATATCCTTACCTCCTGTAATTTCAAAAACATTGATATTTTGGTCTTTTTTTTTCTTATTGTACTAACTGATCAATATTGATACCTAGAGACGGCTGAGCGATTAAATTACTGTGGCAATAGCGTAAACAGATTTCGCTTGAATTTTAGGTTTCGGAAAAGAAATCACATCAAGCTGTAGAGGAGAAGAAGTTTAGGGGAACCCCGTGCCCATTAATCCGGTCACTAACGGGCGACAAAAAAACTGGCCGTATTAATCTGGTGGCCGTATTTAAGGAGTTCTTTAATAAGAAAATGACTGACTGAGCTTTAGAATAAAGAATAAAGTGAAGGCAATGACGTGGGGGCCGTTTTTACGGGTTGGCCGTAAGGCGGGGCCACACTGTCCATGCAGAAATATATTTTTTGTTTTACGGAGAAGAAATCAAAGGCAAAACAGAATTTGGTTGTAACTCGGAGTTTCAACCCTTGTGGTGATCATCAACCAACTTCTTTTTCATCTTTGATTTCTCCTCCACGTTCTATAGCTCTACTTTAAAGCATTGAGCACTATTTTTGCTTGGCTACGCTTTTCCTATTGATATATATTTGTTTTATTTACCTTAGTCTTGGGGCAAAGTTAGAATTGTGAATACACTAGCGCTGATCGATTTTTCATGAAATATATCTTTTTTCGTTTTGGGATGGTGTTTAGAGTACTCGAAATTCAAACTCAAGGAACTTTCAAGTACAACCTGCCACGTTGTTTCTTAGTCTGGGTTCAGGAAAAGAATAAATTATTAACACATTACAGAAAAGGTGGACAGATTGGTAGCCACAAAAATTGCACATTGGTCTTGCTATAAGAGTCCACTTTAAAATGGTACACCATTAACCTACCTAGTGTAAATTCTAGGGAAAAGTGTGTTTGCGGTCTTCCAGCATAATCAGCAGATCTCTGTACGAGCATTTCCTTAACGGCCTCAGGAGTTGAAGCCATCACGAACTTGTAACTTCCCATTTTCAAGGAGAAGACTCGACCGTAGTTTTCTTTGAGGCTGTAAACAACACAAAATTGTAGAAGCAGATATTTAGTTTTTTCTGAAAGTTAAAATATTCCAGAATAGTGAAGGTTAAAATATTTAAAGTGAGAATACTTTTGACGGAGATACGTATTTTACGAAAATTTGCCTGCCTAATTGCTGTGAGTAACTACCGTAATATGTTTGAGTTGATACGGATCGAATCATTGCTGACAGGAATTATTTTGGATAAGAAGAGTTATAAGCATTTTCGTTCTAAAAATGTGGGATTTAATTTAAGTAAATGCATTATTTTAAATCGACCTTATGTACGAGCCGTTTGAGATATCGACTATCCAGCGTCCTATCAGATATAAGGTGGGTCGTTAGCACAGCTTTGGTGTCAAGGAGAATGGATACACAGAACAATCCGAGGCGAGACTTGCATCCGAGTCACTTAAGTATGACATTAGTATGTTATGTGCTGAACCAACTATGTTTTATATTTTAAAAATACACCCTTGCATTTATATAATACCAAAATCCGTATAATGCTTGACTAGTTTTGGCGATTTTGAATTCGTTAACGCCCGACACAATGTCGTCTTGGACATGAACTTACGTCCACTAAAAGGCCACTTTTCGCAGTAAATGACGATTGCAGAAGAAAATAATATAGTCGAACCAGGAGATTTTAGTGATAGAAACGAAAACAAGCTTAGTTTGACCTTTGCAACGCGTCCGAGACGAACGATGCCGAATTGAGTTGTTTCTGTATTTGGTTCCAGTGTCATTAGGATGCCCGCGCTACACGGGGCTTTTAGCAGATGTCTTGGACCCGGGGCGGGGAAATTGGCCATCGTGTAAATGCTCAATTTCCCGCTATGTGATCGTCCCAGGGGTCAGGGAGCCGGGATTTCAATTGACTGATGCAAGATTACCAATCTGGTCGTCGCTCGAGCTTTATTTAAGCCCTAAAAGATACGGACTAGGCTCGATTATTAGCCGCTGTTCCGGAAAGGAGCCCGCGCTAGAGGATCGAGCCTAAAAAAAGGAATAAGAGCGGTTTTATGGTTCAAACAAGCTATGTGTACCTAAAAATATATTTGCATAAATGAATTGATTGTCTCTATTACATGACGTAAATGTTCAGTCGTTACAATTTTTCATCCGTTGGTTGTTTTTTAACTTGCGTGGCTTTCTAAATGAAGATTATTGATTTGCTCCCTATATGCATATATGCAACACATAAACGGTCAGATTCATGACATTCATTGCTGCCTGTCATCTCAAAGGATTTTAGACAACTTTGTTTGCTTAAGTTTATTGCACAATCCCGGAGGCAAAGAGAGATGCTTTTCAGTGGAAATTTTATTTCTTTTCTCGAAATAATTCAGTCTTATTCTAGGTTATAATTGGAATACGTCTGCAATATTACAGGAGTATAATCAACAAAACTCGTACTTGTACTATTCCGTAGGTACTAATACTATTTACTGACCTTTTGAAAGCGTCGGTAAGTTTCTCGGCCTTGAAGTCGAGAGAAAATACGTTCCCTAAGACAGGGATAGCCGTCAAACGCGGACCCGGTGGCATGTTCCTGAACTCGTAGAGCACCATCAGGTAATGTAACAGTACAAGCAAAAGCAACACCAGAAGAACGTTTGGAAAACTTAGAGAATCATAAACCGTGGCAAACAACGACGCCATGTTTGATATCACTGAAACGTGATCATAAAATTGCTGTGCAACAGGACTGTGACGCAACGTTACAAAAAACAACTTATTAGCGAGCGCGGTGCTCTATGAGCAAACAAGTCAAACAATAGTAGCAGAAGCAACAACAGAAGAACATTTACAAGGGAAATGGTAAATCGTGTCAAACAACGACGCCAAGCACACTGAAGCGTTATACATGTGCAACAGGACTGTCACGCAACGTTGCAGGAATAATTCGTCCTTTCATCGTACTTTTGTTAGCGCTCATGATACGTGTCTTAAGATTGCTATTCTAGGAGTCACTTCGTTTTGAAACATCAACAAACGAACGTCAAACATAGGAATAGGGAAGATTGATGACGCCTTCAATTACAAGTAAAAAACATTTTCAAGTTCCTGATGGTTACTACCCTCGTTATTGTATTCATGTTGCGAACAGAAAAAATAACAGAAAAAGCGTGATCACCGTCAACGGGTGACCTCTTACCTAAGGCTTCTGAAAACTCGTAAATATCAAAAGCTCAGAAACTGTTTTATCAAATTTTTATGTCTGACTTGTTTCTCAACAGCTATATTCCAAAATCTAAAACTAGAGAGCCAGGAACATTTTTACCCTCATCAGGCATAAAAGGATCTAAATTTATATCTGTTTACAACTTTTCAACTCAATAGCGTACTTGGTTTGGAAAACAGCGCATTTTGAATTTCAGAATTACAGCGATGTGTGACATAAAGCTACCATCGCGTTTGTCGAAAACTATACACTTATCTAGTGATTTTTAGCGTTTTTAGGGGTTGAAGTATTAGGAGAAGTGATTGTGTAAATGTTTTTTGGTTCGGTTCAGATAAGCAGTCGACTAGATAGCCAAAGTAAGTTCCCATGCTTATGCTATTTCCCGGCCGTAGACTGTTCGCAGCCCTCTATTTTCTCGTATTTTTATTCCATCGTTGAACGGCCGGATAGAATCGCGACAGAACTGGACACCAGCGCAAATCGGAAGACATGGCTGGACCGAGATAACGTTTTCTTGCTCGCTTCGTTCGCAAACTCCACCCCTCTGCCCCGCGTGCTTCGCACTCGCCTCGCTCGCTTTTTGTTTTGGGTGCGTAAATAAAGAGGTTGTGAACAGTCTAAGCTATAACCGCGTTTGTCGAAAAATATACACTTATCTACTGATTTTTAGCCTTTTTAGGAGTTAAAGTAGTAGGAAAAGGGATTGTAGTTCGTGTAATTTGGAGACACTTGGAGAAGTGTCTCTTTACTTATCTCCTAGACCATTACAATTTCTTGACTTTATCCACTGAACAGTTTTCGATTTAGTTTTTCGTTCCGTGACAGTGAAAACGATTTATAGGGTGTTTTAGACTATGAAAAGTGATTGTGTAAATGTTTTTTGGTTCAGTTAAAATAATCAATCGACTAGATAGCCAAAGTAAGTTCTCGATGTCTATACTATTTCCCAGCCGCCATTAACACGGAAGTACACCAACATGGCGGCTCCACACTGAGCTCTGTAAATTTGCGCAAAACACTTCGACGAATGTATGAAGTTTGGGAAAACGCACAGACCTAACACTTGGAGAAGTGTCTCTTTACTTATCTCCTAGACCATTACAATTTCTTGACTTTATCCACTGAACAGTTTTCGATTTAGTGTTTCGTTCCGTGACAGTGAAAACGATTTATAGGGTGTTTTAGACAGCCTATTCTGTTGCTATGGTTACCTGTTATATCAAATAAACGACTAAAACGGGTTCAACAATGTTTAACACCACTATTGTAGTCATTGTAGGATAAACTGATAAAGAGTGCAGGTGTAGTTTAGTATTCAATCACTGTAAAGAACCAGCGAGGGGAACCCTGGCGTACGTCGTGCATTTGACTGACTTTTCAGAAGAATGTTTAGTTAATTTCTTGACCCCAGGGCCAAAAAAAAAGTACAAGTCGGATCAGATTTCCCTAACAATAGACTTGACGAAAACGCCGTAGCGCGTTGCCATTCTACAGGAATGAATAAATAAATAATCTTGAATGACTTTGAGTGCATACAACATGAGGTACAAGGCCAACGAAGCCTCTTGGCTCACACTACATGAACTTCATTGCGCAGGTGGATTTACGCATTTTCAATTGAGCCACTCTACCTTGTAAACTTCTCGCCGGCTAATCGAAACCAAAAATGGTCGCCCAACATGTTTTTCTTGTCACCTGAAGACGAAAGCTGGTGTGCTTTATGCGACTCAGCGCCGCTATATCGAGTTCTCGCAGCCCTGGCGCAGTTGTTTAGACGACAAATCACAAAAGGCTGCAAATAAGGTCGAAGCGACTTGAGGATGCGACTTGAGGTTCATTATGCGAAACAAACAACAAGGTCGCGTAACGTCAAAAACCGTGCCATTTTCGCTACGTTCCAAACCTGAACATAGCACTTCAGCCTTATCTTAAATTGCCTAGCAAATATGCAAATTAGCTAACAAATATTCGACATAAGATTTCTTAAACTGAAAAAACTTCTCAGATGCCGACTTTCAGTGTGGCTAGTAGCGAAAATTACACTAAGCAATAACCAAAGTTTCTTTAACTGAAAATAACGATTCTGGCACAACACTTTCCCCGACCGATGAATGACCAGAATTTTAACACAATCAAAACAAGCAATAAAACTTTTACTTGACAACAAATTATCGAGAAATTTCGACAACCATTTCATTTGAGTTTTTTTTTTAACTAACAGCTCCATGTTTAGCGAAACAACCACAGTTACGTAACACGTTGTCCTAAAAGTGTCAAACAATATTATGTAACAGCAAAACAGCGGATATGATCGACCAACTCTAATTTGCCAGTGCATAATCTTATTTACCGCCACAACCCGCAGCTTGCTTACGCAATCCATGGGTTAAAAAGGACTTAAGAGAGTTCAGCTGAATCTAAATCTCATTCACCTAAATCTCTGAAAATCGAAATGCTCGTTAAATTTTTGAGGAAATAATAGTTTAGTCAGGCCGCGTTTGGTTCCATTGTTATTTAAATGTGCCAGAAAGTGTTGTTTCGTCTATTTCCTCCTCTTCTATTTTGGATTTTCGAATAGATTGTGACCCCTCATAAAGATAGCGATTTTTCAGTTTAGTTAAGTACATGTAAGAAAATCTTTCACAACCCTATAAGTGAGAAAAAAAGAAAACGTCACCAGCAGTCACGTTTTTCTAATGAATGGAGGGCTTCCATGGCAAACTGATCGACACTAGAAGCGGCAAATACTGGAGAATTTTTATTCAGATGTACGCGTTGAGCAAAACGGAAGCAAAAGCAGATTTAAAACATTTCATTGGTCGATTACACAATATCCAGACAGTCTTTTAAGCTGTACTTCCAAAGACAGCTTACCATTACGTGGACTATAGGCTTCTTTGTGATACAGAGAGGTTAACTAAGAAGGGTTTAAGCACTAAAGCCCAGAAAAGGTAAGACTAATAGAGCAAATTATTTTTGCTATAGAGCGGTGTTCAATCAACTGTCGAAAGTAATGAAGCAATTACTTTGGTTTTGGCCGTTTTGGTTTTGGTATTACACCTGTACTAGGGTCTGAGATAGGCCGAGTAGCCTAATTTTTTAAATAATTGGTTAGGTTCTGGTTTTACGACACTCACATGAGAACAGCTCTATTTACTACATCATAAGGTTTTTCGAATCTCGCGTCGGAAAATACTACATGTAAAAGAAAAACCTTGCGAAAAAGCGATATTTCTTACGACTCACGTGCCAGTTGTTTGTTTAAGTTAAAGTTCAATGAACGAAAGAAAAAACGAAATCAATTTACTTATGTCAACTTGAAATGCATACGAAAAAGCGAATGTCAAAGATGAATTATCGAAAAGAAACTGCTCTAAATTAAGAGGAAAGAAATTTACGTTACGTAATCGCGACCCCTCCCGCATCAAATTCAAATAAAGCGTTATACATTTGTTTGAGTTTGGTATTTGCCGGCGGGAAGTCCTTATCAAGCCGGAGAAACTTTTTCCCGAGGTCTCGATATATATATATATATATATGGACAGAACAAAGCCGGCAAATAACTTTTTTTATTTTTTGGTTGTAGCAAGACTGCGAAAATTACTATTAATAATAGCAAAAGATTTTAAAATGTGCAGAGTAAACCAGCTATTCAAAAGCCGGTGCACACTCAACAGCGAGGAAAAACGTTTTTCATGATACGCCGGGACCGAACAGATTCCCAATCACCGAGAAGAAGCTGGAAATTACGGCACACAGCGAAGTATCTTTGACCAGATTCGCGGTATCAGCGATATATCTAAGAAGTGGAAGAGTCCAAATCTTAAAGACATATGGCATTTTCCTTGGGTGAACTGCTTTTTTTAACCGTAAAAGAGGAAAACAGATCAAAGCTGAGGAGTAAGAAAGCGATGAACACACCCAAAATAAACGGTTGACTTGTGGGCTGAATAAGCAAATGCCTCTCATAACTGATGCATTGGATGAAGTTCTAAGTCGGGAAGAAAGCCTTTTAACTCAGCGAACTACTTTGAACTCTTTGTGAAACAGGTTCATTTCCGTTTCGGCTGCCATCTCTTAGAACGACCTACAGAACTGTTTCTTATTTTATAAAGATAATTGTGTATGGTTTGAAAAACGCAGGAGGAAGTTGTTTACAGAATTAAAAACAAGTTGCTCACCTGCTAAAAGCAATTAATCAGATATATTTTACGACAACTCAAGTCGAATTTAAGCCAACAAATTAAAGTTGTGAAGTTCTTTTAAACTGCGATTTCATATCTTTATGGTGGCAAAATCAGAAGACATTTTTCTAAAACTTCCTTCACTGAGAGGAGGTAGTGGGATATGTTAATATATTTGCGCCCTTTGTCCCTTCTGAGCGGAATTTAATCGAGTGTCGTAAACTGAACCAAAACCAAAGTTATCGCTCTGGCAAATTAAAACAAAAAAAAAGAACACAGGCAATCCAGTGAACCAATCAAAACTCAATGCAAATACATGTAACTGACTCGAAGGACGGGAAAATGGGTGTCATCGAGTCACACATTAGAACATTTTCGAGTTACCTTTTAATTTTTGCCTTTCCTTCAAAACGAGTCTTATGCGAGGCTATTCATATACAGTCGAACCTCCGGTTGCGACCACCTCGCGTAAGCGACCACCTCTCCTCAGCGACCAAAATACCAAAAGTTTCAAAGTCAAATCACTATATTTGGAACCTCTTGTAAGCGACCGCGACTACTTTTAGAGCTCAGTAAAAGTTTGAAACTTTCCTTTGTTTTTAACCTCCCGTAAGCGACCACTTGACAGATAATGGAGCGAAAAATGGATAATAAGGTGATGTAACATTATCGTATTTCTTGCTAGTACGAGAAACGGAAATTTCTCAATGGGAAGAAGCGGATTTTTTCTCGAAATTGACTTTTACATGAAAAAAACATTGTATCGGCATCGGCGCTTTGGTTAAGTCGCGGCGGTTACCATATTCTAATGAGGAAAAATTTTGATCCGTTATGGTCCAAGCTCTTGTAAGCTACCACCTTCCATAAGTGACATGGCAACTCGAAAGCTCATTGGCTACTTTGGTCACTGTACACAACTAAATATTGTTTCTTCTAGTTAATCTGTATTTGTATTTTTTTTACGTCTCATTGTAAACCATCTTATGTTAAGTTGCTTTTTGTAAATAGTGTGCAATAATAAACTTTACTTGACTTGACCATAAGCGACCACCTATGCTTGACGTTTTGGGTGGTCGCTTACGGGAGGTTCGACTGTATGCCAAAAAATGTTTCACCTTCACAAATGAAACTCAGTTTAATATGACAATTAATATGACAACTTTTGCACGAGGACTCCTCCTGTAACAGAAGAAATAGGCCACTCGGACATTGTCTATTGGTTTTGATGGTACTTTTGATTGGATAACAAAGTGACGCGAATTTTGTAAACCCAATGACAAACGCTGTGACGTGTTTATTAAGCCCCTCCACCCCGCTTATAAGTCAGCCCAGTTATGGGCCCATGTACTTTTAAACAGAAAAAAAATCCGGTTATAAGCCCCCCCCCCTCCCCCCCAAGATATAAGCCCCCTGCAACTTTCCTTGCTTTGAATTCGTTTTGTTATGATATTTTAAATAAAAAACCTATTTTGATCATAGCACATTTCCAGCGAAACGTTTTTTTTATTCCGGTTATAAGCCCTTCCGTTTATAAGCCTATCTAAAAGCCGTTATGAAGAGGGAGGGCTCTTAGATGTAGTTTTCATTATCATGTAATCTGTCCGATGACTTCAGTGCTTTGTATCTTTGTAACCAGAAATTACAAGCAATTCCGGATTGTCCCTTTTTTCCACCGGTATAAAAATTCAGTTCAACAAGCCTGCCAACCATCGTCGGTCATCGTACCGATTTGTCCGGTGAATTTGAGGTTTTCAATGGCTAATGCTCATTCTGACCGGCTGGGATGTTTCTCATGAAATCGGTCATGAAGTCAGTCATACGATAAATTAAACTGAAAACAACTGTCGTGTTTTGCTTTTACCACGAGAAATATGGGCCAAAACACGGCAAAATGTCTTTCTCCACTTATAAAACAACTAAAAACAGCCAAAAACAGCCATATTAAAAAATCGCCCTATAATGCATTGCAAACTCAGTATTTAGCACAGGCAATGATCCAGTTCAGTACAAAAGATATAAATGTATTGCGACAACAAGTATTTTTTGAAATAGAGGGATGATAATGTTGACATTATATTTACAACTTTTCATTACGTAAGGCTGTAAACAGAAAAATTATGAAATTACAGAATCATTCAGTTACTTTTATAATTTATACAGTGCCCCAAGGAAAGCACATTTCAGCGAGGCCAAATTCAAACCCTCCAAATGCCTCTTTCATTTTTATTTGTTTTCATTTGTAGCTTGTATTTCATGATTTGCACAATATAGGATGGTAATACTCAAAAGCAAAAGCAACAGATTGTGTGGGTCCAGAAAACATCCATACCCACACCAAAGGTGATCACTGGAAACGATTGCGAAGGGGGAGTGTAACTATTTTGCGAGCCTACGAGCCTGTACCGCGACCCGCGAGCCTATTTTTGCTAGCCACTACATTTTCTTTTTTCTGTTTTTTTTTTTTTTTGAGTTTTTAATTTAACGATGACGTTTTACTCAGTAAATGCTACACTCGGCAGAAGAAACAACAGTCGTGCCTGAAATTCAGCGCAAGTAGTTTTTCCATCTTTATTAAAACGGATTTTGATACGAATAAAATTTTGGGTTTCCCTCGCAAATTTTCGTATCAAAATGTTGATTATGTAAAATTGACTAATATCCAAATATAAACAGGGAAACGTTCAAGTGAGGCGAATTTTAGGTAATTATCAAGATAATGTATCGAGAATCTCCGCCTCGAAAGATGCATAATTTATTATTAATATATATTTTTTTGGCTCCTAGTTGTCCGTTGCTTTGTCTCTTGGGAAACCAGGCTCTTAATTGCTTTTTTTTAATAGTTCCCCCGTAAAATCGAAGGACTGGACGACTGCTTATTTCGAGCAATTCAAAAGTTTGGGGATAAAACCCATCCGCCCGGCTCAAGAAAGTCAGTTCAATTTACTGCGCTCAAAAAATTTCACAACTCCTTGCAAACTAATTAAAGATTTGCAAAAGTTATTTCTGTACCAAACTTGTGGGGTACACTTTAACTCGCACACTCACAACTTACTTGTACTCGACAAATCTGTGTTTAATTCTCTTCCAGTGTTACAACGCGTCCTTTTCTGTGTTCTCTCGAAAAAAAAACCTATTTCACAATCTCTCTAGACTACGAGTAGTCCCTCTTTCGCTTAGTCCGTCGTGCGTGACGCGAAAGAAAACCGCGAGAAAAAAATGGCCGCGCGAAATCCTGGAGGCGAGGAGCACACGCGCTCCTAGCCCCCAGGATTTCGCACGGCCATTTTTTTCTCGCGAATTTCTTTCACGTCACACACGACGGACTAAGCGAAAGAGGGACTACTCGTAGTCTACAATCTCTCGTGTCTCCGATTACAATGTTTACGAATCTCGTGATCCTGGCTGTCAACTTATGAAATGTCACGCTGTCACGACACATCCGTTTACCTCGCTCGCCGCTACCAAAAAGCAAGATTAGAAAAATGTCCTTCCTATAACATCTGCTTAATTGGTAGAAGTAAAAAAGGAGAGGAAAACTTTCCATCACCTCACTTGCCATGCTACAGTGCACAAACATATAAAGACCGCGGGTGTTTTCCATTGTGCCAAAGATTCCTGAAATTTCGGTCGGAAGTCAAATGAAATTTCTTCCGACCGGAATATTCGGGATCACCTCTGGAGGTGGTCCACTTATTTCGGTCGGACTGGTCCGACCGAAATTTGCCGTTCCATTTTTGACAAACCTGTTCACTGCCCTACTTCTCTTCACTTTTGTAAGGAATTCGGAAAAGGAATAAAAAATGGTAAAAGCCATTCCTCTTGGTTGGCCGGGTTTGATCGGAGAATGTCGTTCCATTTTCCTCGGGTATTGGCATAATGAAACCCCCCCGCGTGTTTTAAATACCATATTAGGGCATTATGCCCGTTTTTGGATTTTTTGGCGGGAATCTTTCGAGGCTCGCAAAAAGAGACTCGCGGTTCGCGGCTCGAAGCTCGCAAAATAGCCTCCCCCGCCAAAGGGTCGGGGGGGGGGGGGGTCAATAGCCAATTTTTTTTTAAAGGGGAATGTGATCTAAACTGGGAATTCCGGGGGGATGGGGGTAAAAACCATAATAACCACCTTCGTGGAGATATGGCTAGTTTCTGGAACCACATTTAATTTATAAACAACAGATGCAGCGCTTACATCCAACGCCAGTCATTGAATTTTATTTGTTTTGCGCAAATTAAAACATAAATAATATTCTTCTTCAGTCATGACCTGATCACTTCGCTGAATGTGCTGAATGTGGTTTTTCCCCTGATTTTAGGGGGAAATGGCGGCGTTCTATGCGCGTGCAAGCAAGTTATCCTGGTCTCTCTCTTCTCCCGCATGTATTCAATACCATTGTCGCCCCTAGAGTCTGGGGATATCGGAGAATGATTCAATCCCTATATGGAGCGCGCGGGAAGGGTGAATTCAGTGACAGGACGGGGTACCCTGTAAATTCGGCGTGTTTCTTGTTGATCAGTTAAATTGGAATATTTCATCCTTTTTCAGCAGTGAGACTGACAACATAACTGTTTAACAAGGAAATCAGCAACACATTTACTCGAAGGTCATTGTTAGTTATATAGCTGGCAGAACAGGCGGGGAGAGCTCGCAGAACGCGGCAAAGCGGGCAGAGCGCACGGGTCAATACACGACCGCGTAGCGCGGCCACAAACATGAAGCGCGAGTCGACCGACGATTCAGCCTGTTCTATGGCCATAATTATGTCGAAATCAGGCATAGACTTCATAGGCAAAGCCATTGTTTATAACACGGCTTTATCAGTTAGTAGTCAGCAGGTCAGAATCCCCTACCCACTGGCAAACCAAAAATTAGTACTTCTTAAGTTTTGAAAAGGAAGCCCTGTTGGATTGCCTGGAAGGTTTTTTGAATTCAATGCTCGCAATATTCTCCATTTCTGTTATCTTCATGATGTCATTTATAAGTCTATTGTTGTGCTCTGTATGACGTAATTCATAACCTTTTACATGCTTGATCTTCGTTGGCTAATTTCAGAAGCACAGGTTTTCAGTTGTCATCATTCACTGGAAGGTTTTACAGGAACCTTACTGATGTGAAATGATCAATGCTAAAAATCCACAGATTTAGAATTGGACATCCACAATGAATCCACTTGGAGTGTGTGATAATCAATTTCAGATTTTAGTGCGGAAACTACCCAGTCCCTGGATTTATTTGTTTCTTACACGTGGAACCCGTGACTTTAAATATTGTTTTGAATTTACAAGTAACGACATTTATAAAGTTTCTTATTTCTCAGGAACAATCAGAGAGTGGAATAGACTCCCCTCTGAGATAGTATCTACCGAATCTCTAGACGGTTTTAAAAGCAAACTGGGAAACAACTTGCAAGATTAGTTGTTTCATTTCATTATTCTTTTAATTCTTAACTTCATTTTAGTATTATCGATTTATACATTTAATTTTTCATCTATTTTGGGGGTATTTCTGTAACTATTTCATTGTTATTATCTATTATTTGTTTTTTAATTTTATAGTTGGCGTAATAACTCTAGATAGTTTTTTTCTTTTGCCGACGTAAACATGTAGATGTAGATGATAGAGAATGGCGCCATTATAGCTAAAGTCATTTTTGTAATAGTCTGTGCGCGGTAATGGAACATTGAGTTTATTCACAGAGTTGCTTAGGTCATATGCGATTTCTCGCCTTTCAAATTTAGAACTGAGGTAGTCTGGAGCCAACCCGTGCAGAGACCTGTAAACCATCGTAGCTCTTTGAATTTGCTGCTGGCAAGCTAGATTTTTCCACCCTAGAAGTTTGAACAGGTGACCAGCGTCTACGTCATAGTTTGAGTAGGTCAAAACGCGCGCTGCTCTATTTTGTAGCTTTTGTACCTTATTCCGTGAGGTATAAGCACCAATGAAATACCATGCGGGCATTCGCGCCAAAACATGATAGAAGGTCTGGATCATGATATCTTCTCACGTGAAAATAACATGTGGTATAGATCATTGTTGCTATGTTTATGTTGTCAATCGCGGCTTTTGCTACGAAAGTGAAATGGTTTGGTACTGCATTGATGTTTATGTAATAAATAGAACATTGCATTGTTGCTTGGAGATACGAGATTTCTCTTCTCTCGTAAAAAATATATATATATATTTCACTCGTACGCTTGGCCTCCTACTCAGTTGCTCTTTGGACTCGTCACGCAATCTTCCTCTCCCACGAACGTTTGCTGAAACACAGGGTTATTTCTGATCGCAGTGCACTTCCCTATCTAGGCAGCAAACTTTGGACGCACAGAAATTTTGCGAGAGACTTCAACGGATACCAAAGTGGCCTTTCAACGAGTATGTGGACAAAAGGTTTAACAAAAGGTTTTATCGGCAAGCCATAGAGTATTTAACACGCGAAGAGGTAGATGGACGTGTTCGTACGTAGGCATTCGTTTGGCTAGTCCCTTGTAAATACTGGAAGCCTGCGCAAGCTTGAGAAATGATGAGGAAACCCCCCAAAATGCTAGAGTGGCCTCTTTCACCGAGTGTCTGAGACATTTATGGTGTTCTGTTTAAATCCCCCTCGAGAAACTATAGTGCATATCACCGTGAAAAAGATGAAGTGTACGTAAATCTACTAATCCGGACGGGATTAGACCAGTCATATTTACTTTGAAAGCGTTGTCGTTGACATGACACACAACAGTTGGCGTTATCGTTTTCGCCCCAAGGGAGCCTGGCCTGGCTCTAAAGCAATTTCCACGTGATCTCCAGCTGATCTAAACGAACAAAGGGAAAGGAATGTGTTGTTTGTTTCAGTAGACGTTTGTGGGGAAGGAAAGATTATGTGACGATCCCAAAGAGCGTCAGCCTGGGAGGCTATCGTTCGCTCGGCTCATTCGACGCTTGCCGACGCGTGCGAGGGAGGTTGATCTTAGCCTCGATCCCAGGCGCTCTCTGGGATCGAGGTTGATTTGATCGAGGCTTGGCAGCAAAGCGTGTAATCGATACATTTTTCTGCCCTGAGCCTCACCTGGGAGAAACAGAGTGCGTAGCAGAAGGCGAAAAAATGAATGGTGGGATTTGCTCTGTTTCTGCGCCCCGTTTTGTTTCAAAGATCACCAGCTAAAGAAGCGACCAGATTGTGTTGCCTCGGGAGGAGTGCACTTGGCGAGTTCTGTGCAACCAGATGTGTTTTCAGGTCGAAAGTTGTGCTGTGCTGTTTAGCGTCTAAATCAGCTGTTTACTGTTTACTGTTTACTGGGACGCTACACGCTCTTGTTGTGACCATGCCCGCTTACACCAACATTCAGTTTCTTTTCAGGCATTCAAGGAAGGTTTTTCGAAGGCTGTTAAACTCTTTCCCTCGCTTTGTTTTGGAACCCGAAGAAATCGAACGACCGAAATAGACATCTGTCTTTGAGCTTCGATTGCGCGCCATTTCTGACCATTTTCTGTTGAAGGAGTGGAGATGATGGCGAGTTACTTGGTTCGGCAAAGGCTTTCAGGTGAGTTCTGTCCTACCAAAGTGTTTTCTAAGAGATAAAAGATTTTGCTATTAGGATAAGTTTCTGTTTCGAGCCGTTTATCAGGTTGAAATCCAAACTAACAGCTTTAAATCCTCGCTAGATCCGGAATGAAAGCCACGTGCACGGAACACAAATTCACTACTATTAAAATTTGATAGGAACTGGTCTAATATCTGATCTTCTTGTCACAGATTCAAATGAGTATTCATGGCTGATGCTGCAAGATGTTAAAGTTTCGTCCAGCTAAATGCAAACCAGTAAATCCGAGAGGCTGAAATGTGTTGTGGAAGCTTGCATGAGGAAGAGGAAGGTATGCAAATAGCGTTCGTCAATGAAAACTCGTTATTGCTCAGGATAAAGGAAAGAGTAACAGTTTAGGTTTTTCAAGTTAAGGTATATGTTTTTTGTGGCTCGGCGGCTCGACGGCTCGCCAGTTGGTTTCATTGTTTCGTGAACGAGTAGGGTATATTTTTTAGTGGCTCGGTGGCTCGATGGCTGGCCAGTTGCATTCAGAGTGTTATGGAAAGATAAAAGTATACTTGTAAGAACATTTCAAATACATTAACGGAGCGAACTTTATTTGAACTGTAAAATTAACTAGCCAATTAAAAAATATGAGAATTAAAAATACAAACAGTAGTTGGTCCCCCAAAATAACCAAAATTTGTAGGGAGTTTTGGCCCATTTTTCCTTAATTTTCATCACCCTTGAAATCACTGCTAAAAATTTCTCCCAATTTTTCTCAACATTTTGCTTTTTGAAAGATGGAAATTGGCCGTTTAGAAGCAGAGTTATGAATTTTTAAATATTATTTAATTAGCAATTTTTATGGACATTAATAGAACTTTGACAGAGCTGTCATCCTATGTGTCAATTAAGTTGCCATGACACATCATTAATTAATACAGAAAATACCAAGAAATAGGGGAAATTTTAATCAAAAGACTATAAGTATTGAATAAAAACAAACAACCTGACATTTTCTAGCCCTTCTAAGATCAAGGGTTGAGGGATTAACGGTTCTGTTTCCATGGCAACCACCTTATTTGGTATTATATGTCAGCTTATCAAGCAAATGGAATCTTATGATATTCAGTCTAAACAACACAGACCAGAAACAATAATATTAAAGGTAACAAGCTAATTGGGGCTGCTCCGAGTTAAAAAACCCTTCTGTGGAGGAGGTATGCATATTTATGGAACTACACAATCCCAAAAAATATGTTCAAGTAAATATTAGTTAAGTAAAATTAAATCCCCCTTGTCTAAATCTTTAAGTAATGGCATTGTCCATTCAACATCATCTTCATCAACATCATATTTTATAATGTACTCAGGATCTGCTCCAGCAGTAACATCATCAGCAAAGCGTAAGACAGTTGCATTAAACCATTCTGCTTGCTTAGAACCATCCTCAATGCAGTTGTGCATTACTCTTTTTCCAACAAGGAGAAGAGGATTTTCTCGAAACTGGGGAAGCATTTTTTTTGCTCCTGGTAATTAAGACCTTTTGACAGGAATCTCTTAGCTTCTTTGCAAGCGTGGCTTTCTCTTCGGATAAGATTTTGGCCCAATCATCTGAACTCCGGTAGGTGAGTCCACCTTCATTTTCGGGCTCAGTTTCTTGAAAGTTGTTGTATTCAAGAACTTCCAGTAAGTGTTGGACAAGCTGCTCAGCTGAAAAAAGGACCTGTTTGCCTCTCACAGTTTTTCTTTACTGAAAGTGTTCCCTTGTCGGTGCTTTTGCTTGAAGGACAACTTTCTGAAACTGGAGCTGTGTAACAAGTGCCTTTTGTCTTTCCTTTTCAGAAGCAAACTTCATCAGACCATCCTTAATTTCTTTTTCAGACTTCCATGGACCCCCCAACTCTGTAATGCCGTTGACTAGATTAAGTCTTTGCTGTCGCAATTTCTTTTTGGCTTCCTTCTTTGTTCTCTGTTTTTCTAACAACTTCTTGTTCCGTTGCGGGAAAATTTTGAGCACAAAGTAAAGCTCAGTCCAAAACAATACTCAGTATGTCAATAGCTAGCACCTAAAGGCCATAGATTTTCTCTTTGGTGGAATAATAATATACAAGCAAAACAACACTAATATCAGAATGTTAAACAAAAGGATACCTATATTAGTATGTACAATATTCCAATAATAGTAGCAAATTCAAGTGGGACATGAACATGTTTTACTAATTTACACAATTTACTGAATACAACAATCACCAAGCTTCTGCTTCAAGTTCAGCCGGAAAATTCTTAAAGCCCTAACTAGCACATTTTCTTTTCTTTTCTTTTGTAATAATTTGCATGTATAAGTGAAGCATAAAATCAATTGTGTAAAAAAGCTCAATAAAGCAAAGAAATATCTGCTTTCGTTCCGTTTTATTTGAATCCGAAAGGCTTGTTGAAGTTGATGGCCCCTGGCAAACTTGATCCTTGCTGTGCGCCATGACTTCTTGGTGCGCGTTGGAACTCGCATATTATAACTCACTCTCCAGCGCATGAAAACTCGTCAAATTCGACAGATTTTTTGTTTGACAAAAACCTTAAATTCTATAAAATACTCCAGGTGTAGTTTAAACCGAATAACTATAATAAATCTCTTTGAAATCAGCTTCTAATTTAGATAGTCAACAATATTTTGTGAACTGCGAACGTTTGACCAAAGAAACTACTGCCTAGGAGTCCCCTGATCCTTTAGCCCTATTGTTTCATACATTAGCCATTGTTTTTCAGCTAATGAGCGCTGCAAAATCGAATTTTGCCTTCCCCGGGTCAGGTCAGGTTTAGTCAAGCATGGCGGCCACGCTTCACTTGTGATCCCTGACGCTGAGTGATAGTTTAGTCGGATTATTAGCAATAGAAATACGCTACCAATCACAATGAAATTTAAAGGTTTTATTCTCAAAGGTATCTTCTAAAGGTGGGCGAATTTTAATTGTAGAAGAACACAATATATTAACGAGAATAAACGGAAAGTTTGGAAGTGGTAATGTTTTGGCTCGATTCGCATGGGAAAATCACATGACTAAACTCTCTACTAAAAAGCCATTAATTTACATTTGCACACCTTATTAAGGGAGAAGATATGTGGAAACTGTTTGGTAAATACATTGCAAAGACGGAATAACGAAGCTTACCATGTTCATTAAAAAAATTGTGTTATAAATAAAATTGTTGAAATTCAGAAACGAAATGAGTTAGTGTCGTGAAATGTGTCCGGCTGCCTCTTGCATATTTGTGGTAGTAAGTTTATTGAGAGGTTCAGAAAACTTATGATCAAAGTCCTCCTGCTTGCATGGGGTGTAAGCTGGCCACTCAGGAAATTCTGTGGGATTTTTCTTAATAAAGACAGCAACCCTCTGGTTGCATCGAGGCACATGAACTTCTACAAAGTTCCCATACTGGCCAACTTCACATAGACAACATTCGCTTCTGAGTATGTAATATTAATGAGGAATCTTCAAAGGCTTTTTAAACTAAAAGAAGATAACTGATGTTTAAAAATTAATTGAAAATCTCAAGCGAAATAATGTGTTTTGCTGTTATTTCGTGTCTGTCAAGCCTCAGTGTGTCAGTCGTTGGCGCCCTTGTTGTTTCTCACGGAAAGAAAAAAACATGACGGGAAAAGCTTTTAAACACCGGTAAACTCCCAATGCTTCGGAGTACAAAATATTTTTAATGAATCTTCGAATTGTTTTAAAGTACACTGATTGCTGTAATTTAAAATTGAAAGCAAAATTATGTGTTTATGTTCTGTTATCTCAGTGAATCCTAGCACGCCTGTCAGTCGCTGACGACGCTTGTTGAAACTACAGGTACAACAGCAAAAAATACTTTTACTGTAAAGCGGTAAGCCAGTTTAAGGAAACTGGTCTATTCTATCGGAAATGTTTGATGACAAGAAGTAAGAAGGCGAAAGACGAAACTGTATCGCAGTGCAGTCCAATACGGTAAATGTTACACGGTAAATGTTTTGTTTTCAGTACACGCACTTTTAATATTTTGTACTCATTACACGAACTTAATGAGTTCCAGTTGAACAACTGCGTGTAATTTTAGACGCAATATCGTGTCTACCGCATGAAATTACGTGTGTGCAATTACACACATTTTCGTGCGTTTGCATGTAAGGTGCATGGACACTGCGTGGACACTGCGTGTAATGTGCGTGTAGTACACTTTACGCGTGTGTAATGCTGCAGTCCCTTTGACCAGTACTGTAGATGCGTAGAATCAGCAGCTCAAAGAGGGTAAGGTCTTTCTACCATTGTGAGAAAAAGGTGGTTAAGACCAGAGCAAAAGTAGGTAATGCCTCTGTTAAACTTTCCACTTCCTCAATTTGCCAATGCTGTTTTCGGACACATAGTGAGCATGAGCCATCCATCCAAGAGCAGTTGTGGTTCAGGCTCTGAATGGACCAAATTGGCAGCCAAGAGGTCTGACAGGTCCACATACTTCCCAATGACGATTTGAGTAACCAACTTGGGTGGGAGGGAAGAGAATCCTAGACCTACTGTGAGCGGCTGTTCCATCAAGATACTTGCACTTTGACCAGGGAGCACGAATGGGACTCAAGACCAACTGCATGTTCTCACACAGCTGGCAAGCAAAACATGTGAGCCCTGCAAAACCCGGTATGAGACCCCACGGAGCATGGTTGCCCTGAGAGACCACTGGCAAGCACTGGCTTGACTCAAAGTTCCCCTTAAGTACGTTTAGCCACATTAAATTTCTTGTCACCCACATATACAACCAGTCCTGTATCACACCAGTCTCACATGCTCAAATATTTTTCTGTTCTGGTCTTGTCCACAAGATGAATTACTCAAAACGTTTTTCTTTTTAAAGAATACACTCAAAACATTTCTTTTTAAAAAAGCCTTTGTGCAATTCATTTTAGACTAATGTTTTTAATTTTTAGATTATTTTTTTAGATTTTTGCTGATAACTATTGTAAAGCCCCTTTGAACATTAGGATACTAGCACCATAGAAATCTTTCATTATTATTGTTTTTATTATTATTATTATTATTATTATTATTACTCAGAAAAATAATATGGCATATTAATTAAATTGTAAAGTACAAAAAGTACAGGATAGTTAAAAGAAAGTACAGGTATTTCAAGCACCACTGCAATATCAAAATCAAGCAACTACAGAGATGAATATTATCAATAATAAGTAATAAACACTTTCTTCATATCAAACCCAACTTGATGAAACATATTCATGAGTTTATGCAATATACATGTACTACTGCTAAGGGAAACCAGATAGCCAAGTTTGTTTATTGCAAAGCTTAGTCATAATGATTACAATCATGTATGTGACAAGAATTGAGCTACAAGAAACAAAGAACACTGGTTACATCAGTTCGCAAATGTGTAGCCATTATCATTTGCTGTTGGGTTAGTGCTGGAACAGGAAAGTGCTGCATGTAATTACACTGGCTCAACCAAATCCCTAATAACTGAAACAGTCCTCTCACAAAACTTTATTGCCTCCTGGATTTTTTTCATGAATTTTGATAATAAAATATTGGAAAAAGATGTAAAACGTGGTCATTTCATGGTACAGTGCAAGGATCTTGTTTGCATTTCTTGACATCACATTGAACAGTTCTTCAAAAGAAAAGTGATCGATGAGGAGCTGTGGTTGTTTTTTTCTTCATTGTGGTCACCAACATCACTCTTGGCTAGCATTTCTTCAATTTCCTGTTGAGCACCTGACAGCAAGTTCAGGGCACCTGACTTGTTTGGACTATTTTTCAAAGCAACCACAAACCACAACAGTGTGGGCTCCTTCCATTTCTTGTTGATTGCTATACAGGTAGATGTTCCTATAAGTGATGCTGTGGTTGTCAGCAGAGGGAAGAACAAGAACATTTTGGGAATTCCAGTGGATTTTGCGTGGCTATCGATAAATGTCAGCATCTCACTAAGACACACTGTTGTCCAGTCAAATAGAGCATTTTGAACGTCAGTAGTCCTTTTTCTATGGTTGTCAACAATGGTAATTTAAGTGTGGTTTGACTTTGTGAATGACATTGTGACACAAGTGCAACTGAGAGAAATGGCTTGAAGATGCAAATAGACAGCAAGAATCATGAATTTTATCCAGCATTTCAAAAGGTAATTATTGTTACTACTATTACAGTTATTACTATTGGACTGCATTTCTGCAGGATTGCATTTTAATTAATATCTGTAATGCCCCATGGTTTGAAAAGTCAATGTTTAAATTTGTGTCATCTGGAAATGGATTAACTGCCACAATTAACCCCTGGAATACCAGAGATGTTTCTTGTGGACACCATCAGTCTTTAGGATTTAGAAAAAAACAATTGTATCCACTGATCTCTTGATCTCTTGATCTCTTGATCTCTTGATCTCTCTTGGTCTGCTTAACAACATGGCCAGAAATGAAGGATGTCATGGCAGCAAAGCATGGGCACAACTGGAATTTAAATATTGTTGAACCATAAAGCATTATCATAAAATACAAAATCATGTATACGTAAACAATGGATGCGAAAATTTGGGCTGAGCACATTTAGAACATCATTTTGCAGAGATTGCCACCTTCAAATGGTCATTACTTTTCCTTTCTTACCTCTCTATTTCCAAACGATATAAAATTATTTGATATGACATTCATTCCATGTGATGCTTTTTATTCACCCCAAAATATTCCAGTTGTTAGACATTTAATTTTGTTTCATTAACAGAGAAAATGATCACTGCTTATGAACTCAAATTGGAGGCTATAAAAATGAAAAAAAAAAAAACAGGAACAATTGTTTACCTCAAACTCAGTGAATGTAAGTGAATATTTAACGAGATAAAGTCGAGGTGGATGAATACAGCATATGATAGTGGATGAGTTTAGAGTGCAATGATATAGCTTTTTGAGATACTAAAATGTGTGATTCTTGAATTCACCAGTGGAAGTATCTGGGAAAGGGGTGGCTGATTGGAGGTACAGTGAGATGTGCTTGCTAAAACCTCTTTCTTCATTCCCTCCAAGTTTCCCACATTGCTCCATAATGCAATGTCTCAATAATTTGACATTTTTTTTTTCATTGCATCAGTTAATTTGCCTTTAATTTGTCCAGGTGTTTCCTCCTTCAACTTCTTCAACACTGTTCCCATTCCCTTTTGCACATGTCCAATACACCCGTGTTTGGTCACTTCAATTCCAGCATGTGAGTGAACATCTTTAACTTGCTGATGACTTGTGCCATCACCACGTCCATCAAGTTCTGTATATCTGAGTGTGTGTGTTTCTGTTGAATGCCCAAGTATGTGTTCAACCCCTGCAGGCTCCAGGCTGGTACAGATCATTGGGAGTTTTGCAGTACAGTATATTCTGCTCTCCACAACTGGTACTCCACACTGAAATGACAACAGCACATCTAATTTGTGGGGTAAAATCTATGCATCTAGAGATTGCTATCACACCACACAGGACAATTGACTATGTCACTATTTTCAATGTTCTGTGTTCTTATTTCTGTAGCAGGATCTGATATACTCTTCCAATCGTATTATTGCTTTGGTAATGGTGTTGCTACTCTTTTTGAATGGTTTTGCTGCTGAGGATGGTGGCATGTTCATTAGAATGCAAAATGTCTTGGCACCACTGTGAAACAAGGTGTCTATTTTCCTCGGAACTGTGTGTCTGTTTCTTTGAAGAGGAGAGGTCACTTTTCCAGCCACAGTTTATGCAGGAAAGCTGCAGACAGGAGACACAGCCTCTTCTGTTGAACTGGTGCTTGGTTAGTGTCACACTCAAGGGAGGTCTTAAAAAATTGGGATTTTGATTGATCAACTGAGATCCACAAAAAAAGAAAACAGAAAATAATCATATTTCCCATGTGCACTCATCAGCAAAATTCATGATTATCGGGTACAGCCAAAATGAAAATACCTGTATTAGTCAAGGCTTTCAATTTCTCCGCAAGTTTGTACAACCTTATTGCTGTCTTGCATGATCTCTTAGATTAGAAGGCTTTAGCTTCCTGGACATCAATTTGTGTACTGTGACCTATGTTCCTATTGCCATCATGCTCATTGAAGACGGTATCTGACCTTTGTAACCTCAAAATAGCAAAGTATCTGTGGGGGTTAATTTTTAGAATATGAAAATGAATGTTAACTCATCTTTGTCTTAATTTTAGAACACATATTTGCAATTCTGCAAAGAAATCAAGGTACAGGTAAACTAAGTAGGGAACTTAAAATACAACAATGCAATACCATATCTTTATTGACACTCCCCTGGTGGAGCTTTTTCAGTGACAATACAACAAAATAAAATAAATAAATGAATAGTAGTTATTTAACATCTATTACAAACTTTTTAAACTACATCATATAAAGGTAAAGATGTTTATGGGTCATCACTGTTTAAGAAGTCCTTAATTTATTTTTGAGGAAAATTTTGAGAGAAGAGGTTGGCTTGAAGGTTTTAAGAATATTGTCAAGATTGTTCCAAATATTTACTATGCAAAAATACAAAAAGAACTCATACCAGTAATTCATTTATACGGTGGTGTATGTAAGAGTTGAGAACCTTGGGTAGTGCACTCAGTATGCTTAATTCTTATTGTGACCTGATTGCTAAGAAAGAAAGGTCCTTGACCAGTCATACTTTTAAATGCCATAATGGCATTACAGTATGTTCAAAGAAGAAAAAATGAATTGTGTAAGTTGAACATTTAACTATGTTCAGTTCCATTAATAAAATGATACTGACAATAGCTCATGAGACCTTGCTGTCAGGATATAACTAAAACAAGCAATTTTCCTAACCCTAAACCCTAACCCTAACCCTAGGTGAATTTTTTTCAAAAATTTGGTGACTTTTCCCTTTTCTTTCAATTCTTAACAGTTGACCTTTTAACATCACTAGGCTCGAGGTAATCATGATGTTGTCTTCAATTACAGAGATTCACTGAATTATTGTTGATACCTCTAATGGTATCAAATACTCCATGCAAAAAATTTAGGCCATTTCAAGTTCTTTTATTCATTTCCATGTTGCAGATCCCATATTTTGATCAGGCTGCAAACGTCATTGATTGAAAACATTTCTGATCAGTGGTCAAGAATGTGTGAAATCTGAATGTCAGAAAATTCAAGAAGGAACTTGGGATGAATGAATGGTTTTACTTTGTCACTTGCATGTCTTTTCATTAGATTTGCTATTGGACCTGTTTCATGTCATTTCATGTCATTTCATTTCCTAGAGGGTTCATTATCAGATGGCTTCAAATATGCATGATATAGCTCAACACCGTGTAGTTCTCAGATCATACTTGCAGGTTACAGAGCAGTTGTTGCAATAAAGGTGTAATGGGTCAGGTTGGTGAAGATGCTCTTCATCAAAGTATTGCTGTTGAAGTGTCAGTCTATGGTCTTGTTTGACGCACTCTTCCGTGTCTTTGTCTCTATGCATTAATTATATACCATAATATAGATGGTAAGCTGTTGTTGCCTGACAGGGGAGACTAATGTTTGCGGACTAACATCTTTATCTGGGTGTGAAGGATCCTTTACGACCTCTATTGAACTGCTGCTTTTCTCCCCTGCACAGGCAGTGTTCAGGCCAGAAAGTGAAACTGCCTTTCTCCACCTCACTGGAGTTGGTTGGGTACTCCTGCCACAGTGTGATGGATGGTCAAATTTCAGTGTCCTTTACATGGACTCAATCCTACTTGATATCTCCTCTGTGGACCTTTCTTGGTTTTCCTGGAGGCATTTCTTGCTCTTTGGTTCAGCATATGAACTAAACCATAGAATTAAGGCATTCGCACACAGGTCTCAAGAAGTTTGGAATCACTGAGAGTCGAGAAAGTGGGACTTAAGAGTTCAAGAAAAACTTCTGGCAAACAGTCATCTGCTTTGTAGGTGAAAGTACCTGTTACCTTATCCTGCTGCCACTTATACCATGCTTACATGAATTGTGTCATGCTACAAAAGAAATAGCTTAACTTGTTGTGATTACCATAAACATGGTATCAAGAGTATGTGGCATGCAGGAACACTGAACCGTGTAAATCAGTGCAAACGACCCAGATAACAAAATTTTAAAACTTCCTCTAAATATGGAGAATTATTGTTAAGTACAAGGAAATGCTTGGTTGTTGTTGTTTTTTTGGGTCTCTGTTTTTTTTTTTTGTTCAAAGGCAGATATAAAACAACAATTTCAACATCAGACATTTACCTGCACACTGACAAAAATTTAGCAACTATTTGACATGATTCTAACCTACAGTGAGAATTAAAATGTTAAAAGGATCTTAGTAATATTCCATTCAATTCTTACTCCGTCATTTCCAAAGGTTGGTTCAAAAAAAACTTTATACCTCTCAGTATCAATATTCTCTTCCACAAAGAGATACATGTAGCTATTGGGGTGAATTTGTCAAAAGTACTCTTCTGGTAAAATTGCAAATTTGCAAGGCATTCAATCTGTTTAAATCTTCTACAACATGTGAACTTGTGATTAAAAATGGCTGTAAACTAGACCATAAAAATTTGTTCCATTGATAGGAATTTTAGTGGTCTGGTTTCTTCAAAGTAATACAAAAATAAGTCACATTGCCCCTTTCTAACAACCCAGTTCCATGCCTTCTCCTTAGTATCCTGTGGAGTATCTGGGTCCAGCTTTTTAAAATGATTTTGTACTACCGTAAATCCTCAAGTTAGCTCCTGGGGCGCTTATTTCAAATTTAGTAGAAGACGGGGGCGCTTATGTGAAGGGGCACTTATTTAATTGTTAAAAATAGTGGCCTGAAATGATCATTTTTTATTCGTCATCTGCACATAAACAACAACATAAGCTGTTAAAAGGCATAAGAAGCTTATTCTAAAGTTCAAATCACGGCACCATTGGTGCTTGCAATTTTTTTCCCAAACTTAATGTGTTCACAAATTGAAACAGTGTACAAATCTAATACTACACGGCAAAAACTATACATCCTTTGGCGTCTCATTACTCATCCACAAAATGGGGGAAGGGGAGGGGGACACTTATTTGAGAGGGATGGTTATTTTAAATTTTTGCTGATAGGAGGGGTTGTTATTCAAAGGATGCGTTAATTCAGGGGTTTATGGTATTCTAATCTGTGGACGTTTGTTCTGGGTGAAGAAACTGTAATAAACTGGTGCTTTTATATGTGATTTAACTAGATAGAATGACAAGTAAGGCCAAAAAGCATCATGTCTGTACAAACTTTACATAACCTTGATTTTTTGTCTAAGTTACCTATATATACCAGTAATTACTTCAATGTCCTGGTCCAGTTCATGCAGTCTTTTCCCATTCATTTTTTCTTTTGGGTTAAAGATAGATAGCAAAGTGCAGGCCGGTGCTGTCCTTGAAGAAGAGTCTCTGACACCTGCCTTGATTTTGTGTGAAAACATCACAAAGCTCACACAGTTTTATTTTGATCACCACTTCCCAAAGGTTGGTGAGGGCCAGCAGGGCTCGAAATTGCGACTCACTGGTCAATGAAGATTCAGCCAAAAGGCTGATCCAAACTTTGAATCCTTCATCAGTTGTTGAAAGGCGTCGAGGAAAGCAAGTCGAAAATAAAGAATGGCATTTCGAAGACGTAGCAAAGGGAAAATACGCAATGACCTGTGTTTGTCTCATAATGGAAGCCATGGACTTAAAATGTTTTATACTTCACTTCATTTAAAATGACTGTGGAGACAACCATTACCTTCGGACCAGAGACATATCACCTGAGAACAACGGTAGCTTTATAACTAAGTATTACTCGTGTTGTTTCTAATTGTTTTTGCTCTTCAATTGTGACTTCTCTTGAATGCAAAGTAACGTATAAAATCGTGTTCTTGTGTAAGTTATATATAAAAAAAGTTGGCGACCAAACTTTACGATCTGGCGACCAAAATTTTTCAGTTATTTGCCAGCTGGCTCCCAGACGAAAAAGTTAATTTTGAGCCCTGGCCAGTCATAGCCTTATTATCACTTATCTATAAGGATAAAGGATTGTACTTTATGTGATACCAGTAAACAAGTAGCAAAAAGAAGTTCTTGGGGAAGTTACCAGTTGTTATATTACAGCAGATCAAGAAGAGGCCCCCCCTCCCCTCGGCCACCAGCCCAAAATCTGGATCTACCACCATCACTGATGAATACGTTATTTGCTGGCAAGTTAGAAATAATGGTTTGCTGGGTAATGAACAAGTGCACTTGTGCATTGTGCGTTCAAAGTGGGTGTGTTAAGGGTGGGTGTTGGGGTAAGGGCACAAGGAGCATACACCATCCGAAAGACTATTTTTAAGATAATGTTAACTCCCGTCACGATGATGAAGATAAACATACTACTGTAACTACAGTAATGACTGCACCCTTATTTTACTCAGTAAACCCTTGATGTATTGTTCCTAGTTATTTTTAATTCCATTTCAACAAGTTAATCATGTTCATAACCGTTGCAACCCTCTTTAATGAGAGGAAACTGTAAATTGACTAGTGATGCACATAGTTTGCATGACACCATAAATATGAGGGAATAAAACTCAAAATCTAAAAATCCTTAAGCCTAGCATTTGCCAGCTCAACATGGATTCTGCATTTTTCTGTGGCTTTTGTTGCCTTTGCTTCACTCTTGGTGCATATACCTTTCAGTACAAGATCCTGCACCACAAAACCTTGTCTCCCAGGACAATATCTACAGCAGTTAGGTGGTTTAACAATCCTGATTGCTGCACAATTGCTTTGTCAGATATTGACCCTGGATCGAGTTTATTAACATAAGTAAGGGGCTATGCCCAAAATAACCTTGAAGGAAATCATTCCCCTATGGATGGAGTAGGTTACATTTTTGCTGGCTCATTAACCTGGATGTGGTAATATCAATATCTGTACAGTCTATTGCAACTCTACAAGAACCAAATTGACTAAAATATGAAGGGGCAGATAACTTGTTCTTATCTCTAGATGGAATTGATGTCATGAGGTTGTTAAATAAAACCGACTGCAGTACATAAATAAAGGCTGTTACAATATTTACTCTTGTGGATATGCTGTAACTAACTGTGCAAGGTGAATGCCTGTATAACTTTTTTTAACTTTTATTAAGGTGATAAATATTTGGTCTTTAAAACTGATTGACTCAACTTTCCAACCATCAAAGTAAGTGACTGACTGTTTGAACCTATATGTATAATTGAGAACAATATGGAAACCTTCCTTTGCGGGAAGCCCAGTCTCCATCTTTAAAACATCTCCACCAAGGGCTGACAGTGTGTAATGTTTTTGCAAGTAGTCATTTTTTTCTCTTTTAAGTCAGTTAGGTCCCTTTTTGCCTGTTGAAGCTCTGCTTCCAGTAAAATTTCTCTTGTTCATGATGGTTTCTCCAAATTTTGGCCAGTGTCTTCTTGAGATTCTTGTTCTCTTTTCTTTGCAGCTTTTATGATTTCTTGGAGAGACTCCTGGTTTGCTGACTTGATCTTATACTTTTTTGGCTTTCCTTCTTCTGCAGCAGAGTTTGTCTTTATCTCAGGACCATTACTTTTATTTCCTTCTCTGAAATGGCAATTTTAGATTCTAGGATGTTTTACTGGCTCTCTATCTTGTCTCCTGTAATGAAAAGGGCACTGTTAGCTGTAACAATATCAATATAAAATAAGGAAGAAAAATGAAAACAAATGCTGTGGCTGTTTCATGATGTAATGGAACAACATTACTTAATATACTTAAAGCAAATAAAACCAAACCTTCAGCACCTAAACTTAATATTCAATAGAAAGGAAAGAAATTAAGAATCTGAGTACAGGTAAGGATACCTGACAATAACTAGTGATAACCTTACTGTCTGAACTTCGTACTGAATATAAACTCAAGGTTAGTTTTGTAACAAAGATGGTGACAGTCCGCATCACCAAGATTTCATCAAACACACTTTTCTCATCAAGTATTTATCATAATCCAGGATAAGTATTTGAAACTCTGAATGTGATCAACCTCAGTAGCCCACTTCATCTTCTGTATTCATCCAATTTTTTTTCCCATGTTAGGGAATCCAAAGTACCAGCATGTATGGCTTTCCAAGTGATGGTCACACTTGGGCGCAAAGCAATGCACCATTCAATTGCTTTCTTTACAATTTTTTCCAATTGTAAACTCAAGTAAATTGAATGTAAATGTATCTTATTCAAAGTCTCCTTGAGCTTGTGTAAACGATAATTACACACTTGATCTCTTGAATACAAAACACACAGTATGACAAAAGTTTGTGAAGAGCATGAATTTTTGGCACCATGGCAATGTGACCACATTTTAGGACTCTATTTTGATTCTTTGATATTGTCAGAACATGTTGTGATATTCTGATATCATCATGATATTTTGATATTATCATGTTCTTTTCATCTGACCACCCAGTATCTTTATATTTTGATATTTAAGTGGCACTTTCATATTATCATGATATTTTCATCTCTAGCATTCTCATAGTCGCCAACTGAAAGATACACAGCTCCAAGGTTTGCGTAACAGTAAGCTTCTCCATTTCTGTCTCCAGTTTCTTTCTGGATGAGAGAAGTCAAGATTACTTCCTCAGTCCTTGTATTACAAGCACCTGTAATGGTTACAAATGGACACTTCAATCTTGACAGATGACCAAGTTCAGCACAAGCTGGTCTGAAGTCAAACCCCCACATTTCAATACAGTGACACTAATCAATTACAATGTGGCTAAGTGTGTTTCTTGATTCCATCTTTTAGAATATTTCTTGCCTTTCTGAGGAGGTAGCATTTTATGGTGTTTCAAACAAAAATGTGTCAGGAAGAAAGTCCAACAAAAGATTATGGATGAGAAGATCCCTTTCAGCTGATGGTAGTTCTTAATTAATATAGTAAACATTAAGACCTCTTGCTCACAGGTGGTTCACTTGATCAAGCATCAAGGAAAACATTGGAGAAATAACAACAGTAACTCCACCAGTTACCAGTGCTGGGATTGCAAAACAGATTGTTTTTCCAGCACCTCTTACCAGCATAAGGAGGCAGTTCTTTTTAGAATGGCGCCAATAGCATCGTTAGGCAACTAGCCTCCAGGCACAATTGTTTTTCCCTTTTACAAGCCTCTTGGACCAGGCTTTGAAATACTGGAAAATCTGCCATCAAAATCGCTGCCATCTTCAATGCAGGATTTGACAGACGCTCTGTGTTTTCTTTCCTCTCCATGATTCCCTGCACACCTCCTCACTAGTTCTTTCAGGTGACTGGGGACGAGGCAGGTGTGGTCTAGCATTCATTTCAAGTATGAGTGACCCGGCACCAGGGCTAAAATGTTGGTATGCCCGATGTTTCAATTTTCAAAAAGCAATTGCTGTTCTTGCTTCTGGTTGAATGGGTCCCTTTCCTACACAGTTAATTGAACAATTCCACAGTCATCTTCTATCTGGGAATATCAAGGCATATGTTGTTCCCCCTTCCTCCTAATCTTAGGTTTATTACACAGAAGCACCGTTCTGGATGTTTTGTTGAAATATTTCATTAAATTATATCAAAAGGGTTTTGAATTAAAGGTGTTGATCTATTTGGAAAAAAGGTATTAAAAATAGATCTAGGGTTTTCAAACCCCTTGTTCAACTTTTGAGCAAAGTAAGCTGTCTAAAATCCTCTAGCAGCATAGGTAACTCTCTTTGCTTCTTGGGTCTTGTCTTTTGTCTTCTTTCTTTGTCCCCTTAACACCTTTCTCTTCTTTTTATCTCTCTATCTACTCTACCACAAAGACAATTCAGGTCAAGGCATTTACTTTCTTCTTCAGTCTGTTTTCTTGGGGAGATCTTTAAAGCATCAAGTAGCTGTGTAACAGTGTAACAGTTTTAGCTCCAATGTTGAAGTGACTCGTAGCATCAAACAAGCCAAATTCCAACATCTCTCTTCCAACAAAAGTTTCCTTTTTGGTATGCACTCCCAGACCATTCCATATTCAGCTTCGTTCTGGTTTTGAGTTTTTCCATGGAGGTATTTGTCGAACAGTGGATATTCACTTAAACTTTGGAGTATAGGCCTCACCTTTGCAATGACATTATCAGGCAGGCAAGGACCATGCTTAAAACTGTTTGTGTCATGTTAGAAACCAACTGATCACCCAGTGGGGCAGTGAGTATAGAGATAATGCCTTTCACTTGAGGCAATTCAAAGTTGAAGAAACTAGCATTTATTGCCTTTTTCTTTTTATTGAAGTCCCTGTCACTGGAGCGAATGGCAATGCTAAAATAGGTTTGTAGTCTGTCAATTATGGCATCAGTAAGGTTCCTGTCTACTGAGGCCAGACATTTCTTTCTTAAGTTTCCTTAGTGCTGTGCTAACTCCTTTTTGCACATGTCATACCCACGCCTTCTTGACAACTTGAACTCTTGTACTACTCGCTAATTTATCCTTCTATTACCTATTGTAACTCTACATGTTCGTCTACACATGTAAGTAACTTAAATAGAATTTACTGTTTGCAAGAACGGGCTGCGTGAGCTATTACCAATTCAGATTATAGAGCACATTCTGCTCCTTTATTCTCCAAATTAGGAATTTTAGACACTTATCAAATCAACACATTTCAAATGGCTAAATTTATGCACCATTATCATAACAATCTGTTGCCTCCATTGTTTTTCAACTTGTTTTTCACAAACAGTCAAATTCATGGCTATAGCACCAGAACAGCCAATAATTAGCACGTGCATCATTGCCAGACTAATCTAAAAAAATTCACAATTCTTTACCAAGGTCCAAAGATCTGGAATTCCCTTCCAGTTACAATCACTTCATTGTCAAGTTTTCCCAAGTTTAAGAAAAAACTGCTAGAGCTTTTAATAAAATAATTACTGAACTGACAAAGCCACACACTGTTGCACTATTTATGTAACCGTATTGTTACATACAAGGTGGCCTCAACTAAAAGCCAGATGGTTTCTAGAGGTCACCTCGCCTCACATTAAAACATTTATAAATACTGTATATTAAGTAAAAAGGCAAATAAACAAAAACAGAATGAATGAAACAGAATTCCATTAGCAGCATAAATGTCCTCGACCTGGTTGTCTAGATGTGACCGTTTAAATGGAAGTCGGTATATCAAATTTTATGAGTGGCAACAGGACGTCTGAAAACAAAAGCTGCACCCTCTGCATGTGGCTGAGGCAGACCTCTTGTAATGGGCTTTGTAATTATTGTGCTGTGCTCTCCATCTATGGAACACTTATGGTTTGACTATCTATTTGCCTAATGTCTGTTGATTTATTCTTTACCAGAACTTTCAGTCATTGTTCTTGTTAGCAGCAGTACACCTAAGGGAGAATTTGATAATAAAACCATTGTTCATACAAAATTTCATGATACCCTGAGTGGCTAGTTCTCACCACAACTCCTGCTACATTTTACTCTGAGTAATGCAAAAATTGCCTGCTCCATCAAGTGCTTAGTTTTGTGTATAGAAACACTAGAGTTCAAACATAAACTTACATGTGCCAGATGTACATCATCTTGTTGTGGTTCCTTATCATCAGGTAGTGTCAGCAAAAGTGTAACTTAAATGCCAGCACTGCCATGACAACATTTTTCAGGGAGCCACTTCATTGGATATTGTGCTGTGCCCATTGGGATCTTATATTCACCTTCCACTTCACCCACCCAACCTCTTGTAAAGTTGGAATTTTCCTCCAGCAGCGTAAGGTTTTGGGTACAACTCAATTTTTTTGAAAGTTATGTCACATCAAAATCCCTAAAATTCTTCATTGCATGATTTTGAAAATGGCAGATTTTTATCGCAAAAAGGTCTCTTTGCATTTCTGTATCTAGGTTAAGAGGATGGAGTTCTCTTCTCAAAGGTCTCTTAAGCTTTCTAAGCCTCATAATTTCAATGATGATTCTCTTAAAAAAGGTAATTCAAATGACCACAGGTGGCAAGCTTTATCTGAAGTTGTCTTCTGCTGCTTGAGATCCAAAAGCTGCAGCAGGAGAATACACTTACAAAGCCAGATTCCAACATCTTTAGTTCATTCCCTTTTTTTGTTTTTGCCTTTTACTCTCCTTGCTGGAGATATTTCTGTCCTTGGCTTTTTCTTCGTCTATGTATACACTGATGCAAGAATCATTCCACTAATCCTTAGCCTTGTACTAGGAATTTAGATACATGCATAGTCAAGTATTTCTCATCATACCAAAATATGAAAATAAATACAACACATATGATGTAAGGATATCTTCTGTTTCTGTGTCAAATCCTTTTTTGGTCCACACACCAAAGATAGTTAAGGTCAGCTCACTTACAAACATTTAAATAAATAAATAAATGAATAAATAAACAAACAAACAAACAAACATATTTATGGAGGCTGACCATTTCAGTTAAAAAATTGCTATCAACATGGGTCCTGCATAAAATAAATAAATAAATAATTAATAAAATTAAATATTAAATATGGAAAAATATAAAAAGCTATATAAGAAATATTTGAAGCTAAAGTTGGAATTAGTACCGTAGGCTTCAAAGTAAGATCATTTGCATTTTTAATGCCACCAAATTCTGAGGTTAGGAAAGCTTCTTTTGGCTGCAGATCTCAGCGTGTCTAGGGGCATTTATATTCTACAACTTTGTTTCGACAACTGTCAGAATACTGACATTGCTGAATATTATCCGGACTAGTACCAAAGAAAGACTGACTTTGAAATAAGAAAGCCTTTTGAGACCAGTTCCAGTTTGTGGTGGGTATGGTTAGAAACATGCTGATGTACCCTGCAAGCACTCTCCTCATGAAATAACCCCCAGTCCCTGGCATTTGTGGTTTCATTTCCTGTTGCTGAGAATGAATTTGAGGTGTCTTCGCCAATGCAATATCTTCTTTTATCTTTGTGACATTTTCAGCTATTTTTCTCAAGTGCCTCCTGCCTGGTGAAGACTCTTGAACTTTGAAGCTGTTATGAAGGCCATCTTGTTTAGATACCATTCCTTGCATTGCCATTGCTTTGAGGTGGAGCTCTCAAAATGCTTCCTTTCTGTATCTCTGAAAGACAGCAACCTCACAACTTTTTCCGTTGAAATGTTGGGTGAATTCTCATGACCTCTTGTAATTTAGTATTCATAATACCAGTCTCAGCCTTGGTATCATTTGTTTTAGGAGGTTGATCGTTGAGATCTTTGTCTGCTTCTGGAATGCAACAAAGTTTTTTGAATAAGGGCAAGATAACAGGCTTTTGGATTAATCATCTAAGATACTTTTCATCTGGTGGATAAGTGTCCTCAGGAGCACAGACATCTCTGTCACTATTTTGGGAGAACGTGTGTTTATGTTTTCATTTTTAGTAGGAGGGTTTTTATCTTTTTTGATCACCAAATCCTTTACTTTGCATACTTTAGTCTTAGCTCTTGTTCTTTTAACCCAGATGCATGGGGCATTGGTTACACTGCCTTTACCAGGAGTGTTAAAGAAATATTTCAGGGCATACATGGCAGCCTTGGTGCTTGCATCTGCCATCTCGACCATCTGTCCACTTTGGCGACATATACAGGAACACCTTGTTTATTTAACTAAGCAGTGGGTAAAGATACTATATAACCATCATCAAATAAGCAATAATCCTCAAATGATTTGATAGTGGCGAGTACCTGCTTGTCGTAATCAGTGAAGTGACAAAAGAAAAAGTTAAAGATGTCGTACAACCCAGATGGCGGCGGCGAGTTAAAGTTCATGGCCTTCAGGGAAAATAGATTAGGAATTAGCATATCATGAATTAAGGCGGGGGTATACCTGAAAAAATGCAACTTTTTTGAACTCTTATACCAGTCAGGATATAATTCCAAACCACAGACAACTATATACCATTGGAAAGCTATTTAATCAAAGATTATAAAATTTGCTGTTTTAGTGACACCCCTTGCATGTATCACGTGACACGGGCTGGTCAAACTGCCGCCTGCTGTGCATGACTGATGTGTAGTTGAGCAAAGATATCTCATTCTGGGCTACAGAAAACTGTGTGTTTTTCATATTATCTTACAGAATACATACTGTTAGTGGTAATAAGCGATGGGATTTGCTCAATTGTAAATTTGCACAAAAAAGCAATAGTATCAAGTTACAAGATCAAAATTAGGTAAAATTTGAATTTTTGATGCTCAACAATTTCTTTACTTTAACTCCTACCACAAAATCCATCGCTTATTACCATCAACACACTAAGAAGTATTTACCTTGAAAATTTCAGCTCAATATCTCAAATCCATCTTGAGATATCTTTGCTCAAAGGCGGAATATCAACATTTTAAGAAATAGTGCTTTAAAGTCAATAAACACAAATAAAAGACAGTATCAATCGAACTGTGTTCCCAATAAGTGTCAAACAGTACATGTTCTCATTATTTGAGTCTGGGGAAGTAAATTAAAAGCCACTGGCCTCATAAGTGATGCCCTCCATCTCACGGAGGGCTTCTTCCCGCCTTGTGCGAACAAGTGATAGGCCCTGGCGACGCTTCTTCTCTTTTGTTGTTGCCTGGCTATCAGCCTTACAAAGTCTCCTCTTGTCCTTGATGTGTATTAAGCTGCTTGTATAGGACCCATGTGGAATAGAAAGTCTTTCCATAATTTTCTTTCTGCTTTCTGCTCCTTTATGGAAGTGACATACTGCAGATGCAGCTGCACAGCGTACCACTTTGGCTCCACGGTGCTTATGTTTCGGGCACCTGACCCAAACCATTGAGTTAATGCACTCATTGGGGTTTTGGGTTGTTCCCCTTACACATCTCTCAAGAAGCTTGGAGTCACTGAGAGTAAGAAATGTTGGTTTCAACAGTTCCAAAAACACCACTGGCAAACAGTCATCTCCTTTGTATGTTTTTGTGCCTGTTGCCTGGTCCTGTTGCCACTTGCACCATGAGTTCTCTCCCACTGGACAGAATCTATGTTGCTTTGTAGGATTGTCTGATTTGACACTGTGATGTAGTATGGCAACAATGTTCTTTTTCATTGCATACACAGCAACATCTACTTCCCTTTCTGAGGGATTTGCCTTTGAGAGAGTGTTTTGACGGATAGCCAAGCCATAATACTTTTGAAGTTGTTTTATCTTGCCTTCAGTCAGCCGGCCATGACCACCAATGGGCTTTCCATCCTCAAGTTTTCCTTTTGTTCGAGATTTTAGGTTCAGGAGGTGTTTTCCCATCCTCTTTTGGACATGGCCTACACAGTCAAGCTTTACAACTTTGCAATCACTGCTGTACAAATTCTCAACAGCATTGAACACTTTACTGTCCCCATCTGATACCATCCATTTGTACTGAATGTTATGCAGCTCTATGGATCTCTTCCACAGAATTTCAGCTCCCTCAGCTTCCATTGCTGGTGAACTCCCTTTAAAATTTATATCGCATTCCCCAGATGCCAAATGTTCTCTTCTCCACTCTTCAAGTCGCTCATTGTCGTCTTCACACTGACTTTTCTTCAATGCACACTTTTGACATGCTTTTGACAAAACATGGTAATCTAGTACCTCACCTGTGTCCACTGAAACCACAAAAACCACACCTGTCAATGAGGTGAAGCCCCTTTTGGCTCACGTGCCATCAAAACTTACTGCCGCATCTATAACATTTCCAGTATCAGACTCTCCATTCTCCTCCGTGATAAGCTTTTGAAGCTTCTGGTCTGCACTCAAGAGTTCTTCTTTGGTCACACTTTCTAAGACATCTAAAATAGTCTCCACCTGCTTGTAATAGGCCCTCTTAGACAGACATGGCATGTTCATAATACTGCAGAATGATGCAAGTCCTTCGTAACCACAACCAGTCTCAATTGAGTGGTAGACAGCCCCTCTGTTTACGTCAAATGACCTTCCTCTTTTGGAGATGTTGACTGAGGTGTGTAATGTGGTGTCTTCATCACAACCATCACAGCATATGGAAAGATCAGACATCAGTCCTGCACGCCTACCAGTGTTCTCTTGAATAGTCAGATTCCCTAAAACCAATTATAGTGTATTTGAAAAACAGATACATTCTTCAAAAATGTAAAAGCAACCAAAAATTTTATTGTCATATACCCCCTATACCCACTGCTCCCACAATACTAATGCACAATAATTTTTAAAATATATAAAATTTGCTTACATACATTTATATTTATAATTTCAATTTCAAACACATTTGGTTAAATAAACTGTCCTACAAGTTTCATGTTGCTTACTCACCTTCCTCGCATCTGTGCACATTGGAAAGGACTGAAGATAAGTTCTTCAAATGGACCAGTCTGTAACCATCCTCTGCCTCCACTAATTTAGTTTTCTTAGTTTCTGTTTCGCTTTCTGAGCTTTCAGAACTGTCATCTTCGGAGTTGTACAGCTTCATCTTCTTTCTAGATGCACTCTCCGGTTGATCAAGCTCCGTGTCTGAGCCTTCCATGTCACTTGTTTCCAATAACTCCTCGTGACTGTCGTGGGGCATCTCCGGTTTTGAGCGAGCAATTTCATCCTCTTCCAACACTGGCTTTTCCACCGATTTTGCGTACCAAGGAACCCCACTAAACCCTTTTCCTTTCCGTGTTTTTCTGGAACGACTTCTATGCCTTTTCCCAGCCATATTCAACCAAAAATATTCCTTTATGTCTTACTCCGACCTCCAATGCTCCCACAGCTAAAATTCTATACCATAATGCAATTGGCAATACCCCACTTCATGTGAGGTAACAGAGAATGCCCTATTTGACAGTGGTTTGATTTTCGCGCTTTCCTGGGGATTCAAGAGGTAGTAAACAAGAGAAAAACAAAAGTTATCATTCCCGTTGCCATGGCAACGCGATTTTTATAGATCACGTCATCCAATAAAGTGCCTCGCTGACGTTAAATTATTAAAAATAGTCAAAAAATTCATTTGTCAGTGGAAAGGTAAATAGTAAAAGATGTGTATTCCAATGAAAAATTTTTTTCCATTTTTCCACCAAATTTCAGGTAGACCCCCGCCTTAAGGTTACAGTATACCTGTGGGTCGGCAATTTTCTTCAAATTTTGATTTTTGGGTCAAAATAGTGGTCGAAGAATAATCTCTAATTTCTGAAAAAATTTTTTGAAAAAGGCTAAATATTGGCGGAGAAATGGCAGTTTTACGTTTTCACCGGAAGTAAAAGTTTACCTCTTGATTGACAGCCCTATGGCACGTATGCAATCAACCGAGATGATTTTCGCAGGAATTTCCTATATGGATGTCACGAATTGACTACTCAGTTGATCAGCATTGTTGTTCTGACTACCCAGCATTTTTGGTATTAGGCGTGTCTATTAAGTTATAAGTAAACATAGACCACGTTTAAACCATGGACCAGTTCGAAAAAGCGAAAACAGCGAAGAACAAATGAAAATACATCAATGAGTGAAGAAGCGAAAGTTTGCCACGCGGATGAAGCTATAGTTATCGTATAAGGCGGGCAGATATTTGTGGTAAGAGAAAAGAAAGGTTCTGTAAAAATTTTGGAACTTGACAACAATGACAGGGATGCTGACAGAGACTCTTCTGATGAGTCCGATATCGATGAATCGTTGAACTCATTGAGACCATTTGAAATATTATCCATGCACAGTTGCCCACACGCAGTTGCTCTCCGCGCTTTCTTTTGTTTGTTTCCTTCGCCCAGCCACTCTAGCATTTGTATCCTTTTCAGCCTTCCCCATTTTGCCAAACCAGCTTCAAGAAAAACTGAGCTACAGAAAAATTCTCTCTCTGCCTTCAGTTCCTAGAGTGCATTGCGAAACACAAGAGTTTTTTAGAGATTCGTGTGTAAATTTCACTAGGAGGTTAACGGTAGTAAACTTTCCCTGCACTGATTGGCTTAGTTATCTGAGAACCCAGTTGAAGGCGTTTGTGGGCGGAGTTTGTTTGTGAAGCAGAAAATTTTTCTTAGCGCTGTTTTCTCGAATAATTTTTTCACTTGAAGCATACACTGTAAAGAGTTATAACTCAAAAGGAATTTGTTCAATTGCTCTTAAATTTGGACAGTGGCTAGTTTAACATATAAACTACAAAGACTTGTCTGGGAATTGCTAATTTCGAAATACTTTTTCTTCGAGAGTGATTTTTGTACGATCACTCCACATTTTTTTAATCCTATTTCGAAAATGTTCTGTAACTTTTTACTGCAATTGATTAAGCCAGAGCACAGACAAGTTTGTTAAGCGCTTTGGGCCCTGAAACTGAGAAAAAAATTAAATTGGTGAAGAACGAAATTCGCTTTGACTTGTAGCTTTTGAAAGGTGATTCAGGCGCTCACATTTAGTGGTCGTGAAAAATTCGACAATTCATTTTCTTTCAAAATTCTTGGTATAGTTTGATAGCCAGCTCCATAAGCTTTAATTTGACATACAGTACCGCTCAAAAGTAAGTTACCGCCCCTCGTCTCTCGTCTCGCGAGAACCAGTGAAGCGTATATTTTGGAATAAATTACAAGCAATTAGCTTGCGAGGAAACGATTAATTTCTCGCGACGCGTTTGTTGCAATGTATGCTTCGTGAAGTTCCCGCTAATACAGCATGAAGAGGTCTTGGATTGAAACTTGCTTCGCTAGATTCAACACGGTCATTACAAATGAAGAACTTTCATGGACTGGAATTATGGAGAAAAGTTATATATATGAAGAAACGAACGCCAAGACGTGAGCGAACTATTGTGTAACATTGCATCGCACCGGTCGGTGAAATGTCCTACATGTAGTTTTAGGTTTTTAGCGTGTTGAATTTCCATGTTACATCCGTGCGAGCGAATTGAAACGAAACCTATTTCGCAAAATCGGTACTATCGCCAGAATTGAAGAAGCTGATCTGTTATGGAAAGCGCTTGGTAAAGTTTCAAGTTTCTCCGATTACTCAGAGTTATTCCTCGGTGCATCGAATTTGCATTTTGTGCCTGTGTGTGAGTCCATTGATCTGGAACTCATTGTTTTTATTAAAGATGAAAAAAAACTCAGCTTGAACTTACTAATTAATGTTGTCATTACAGACGAAAAGTCTTGAATGTAAGTACAGCTCACAATCAAAACACCAACCATTGATAAAATCTCTTGGCAAACTTGTTTGCGACGTTGATTACATAACAAATAAAAAACATGACTAACTACACGTGGTTTCATAACAAACACACATGATCGCGAAAGACGTGTCGAAAGGACAGGATTCTTTACGGCGATCAGAAAATTTGAAAGAAGTATTTCTCACCAAGCTAGGCCATAGGCGGCAAGTGGAATGGGGCTTTTCATATAAAAGGAGTAGCCAAGAAATATAGTTCGAAAACTGTGGAAATCAACGGGAAATGGGAAATATTAATAAAACGTTGCTCCAGTTTTGCAATACATGTTTATTACTATTACAGTTTATACAGAATACTACTACTACTAAGTGTAATACTTATTATTATACATGTTAATTACTTTTATGATTTATACAGTATACTAGTACTGGTTACAACTAAGTGTAATACTTAGTATTATTGTTGATATAGTCTACTACTGATTACAACCAAGCGTACATGTAATACTAAAAATCCTAAGCAGGCATACTATAAACTGTTCAATGTCCTTCAAGGTCAATACTAATAAGGAAAAACCTACAAATTTTTCGTACAACGATACATTTGAAAACATAATAAGTCAATAAAGCATGTGACAATGTCAGATAAAGAAATTTTTTCCTTGGAGAAAACATGTAGTTCAAACCAAATAAAATCCTACAATTCATCAAACTTAATTTCTAATTAGCTACCTTTTCGTGAACCCTACATTTCGAAAAATTTATTGTTGCCTATTACCTTTTCCCTTTGCCCTACGTAAATACTTGTCTATCGCGACAATGCACTTGCGCCATTGTACATCTTCCTGTGCTTGTCTGCAAGGATACAACTTGAACACATACTTTTTTACTATACCCAGCTTCCCTTGATCTAGTAACATTTTCCCCCTTGTTCCTGAACAATTTCGGCCTTCCAGTTCCCCAGGTTGAAATATAGTTTCAACAATTCTCCTGGCAAGATCCCCACGCTAGAGCTCCCACTTTTGATTTGAACTGCCTCCTGCAAAAAAGCATCCCCCTCCTCCCTGAATTGTTCCATGTTCCCACTATCCCCTACTGAATTAGAACTAGCAGAAGCAATTGCATCATCCCATAAGTCCCTAACTGCGTCAGCTCTGTTGTTCTTAACCATAACAACCCCAGAGTCCCTGATGGCGCTATCCCCAAAGTCCTCAACCATACCATCCCCAAAGTCCCCAACTGTGCCATCCCGAAAGTCCCCAGCTGCGCCATCCCCAAAGTCCCCAACTGCGCCATCCCTTAAGTCCCCAGTCAAAATCGTAGTAAACCTTCCCGAACATGGTTTTGGCGAAAACCTAACCCTTTCCTTGACGCAATGACACCCGCAACATTTCCTTTCCCTGTTTTCTCTCATAAAATTTGCCATTAACTTTAACGTCACTTCTTGGTTGTCTAAAAGACGGTTAAGTTTTTTCTTATCTGAGAATTCCCGCAGGTCCTCGTCCATTAGTTCCCCTAAGAAAGATTGTGCTGGGAGGCTCGGAGCTGCGGGCAACCATGATGTTGGAGGACTTAGAGGAGGAGTTGACGTACATTAAGGATGGAACTGCACCTCGTCATCCTAGGAAAAACACACATAATAAAATTAATCGAATTACAGAGTGTAATAATAGAAAAACATTGGACTGTGGAACAATCTGTAATACACAGTGTATAGTTCAAGACGCTGAAAACAAAAAACAATCTTCAGACTTAAGTAAAATTACTTTCCTGCTTGCCCCTAAGATTTTGGATCAAGTTGTAAAAAAGTGCAAGATTCAATAGGCTATGCGCATTTTTCAGTAAACGTTCTTCACATTCCAGACAAATTGGGAAGTGGAAAACAGTCTTGAGAAAAAAAAGTGACTGTATGGTTACCTGCTTGATTTCTTCCTGATCGGAAATGACTTGGGGGAACGCCGGGTCAATGGCAATTAATACGCAGCATTCGTCCTTTTTAGCTGCCTTTGTTTTTTTGACTGACGTGGTTTTGTCCTAGAAACCAGACAGTGTAACTTTTGAGGTTAAAATATGCTACATATAAGTCACTTACTTTAAGGCGCTATGGCAGTTTGATGACGTTCATACTCAGGGGTGGTGTAACAAAGTGAGCCCAAGACTTTAAAATGTTTTAAATGCAGGGGCGAGAAGACATCATTCTTTAAGACGTTCAGACAGGTTTATGACTGCAAGACACACTGTTAACGCTTAAAAATGAGACTGCGAGAAGGGTGAAAGAGACCGCCAAAATATTTGCGTGAGCCAGGTTTTTTTGAAGGACTATTCGCCACCCTGTACTTTACCTTATTCTTCTGCAATTTTAACTATTCCAACTTTTTTTCACTTTAAACCGACTTGTATAACAAGTATTTTTGTGGATCACTTCATCAGTCAAAAATGTTGTTGTTTGTTAAGGGACAGAGGTGTCAATCAAACTTGAGGTGAGATAATGCTTAACAATAGCTCTTAATTAAAGGCGGGCCGCCTTCTTTACAAAGCAGTTCGTCAACGAATTCGAATGCATCAATACTTTGTCGAGTTTCTTTAGTCAATAAGAAAATTGTTACCTGCTTCTTATTGCCCTCTTGTGACTTCGTCTTTTCCTTAGCAACCTTGGTAGTGTTTTTCTCCTAAAACCAAGTAAAACGACTTCTTTGATAACGAATTGAAAAACAATTACAAAGGGATTTGGTAATCACTAAGAACTTTGACTTTTGCAAGCACGCGACTTGTTCTTTGTTGTTTGTTTTCTGTATAAAAACACTTAATTTGATGCGTTAAAGACGAAATGTTGACTGACTACTAGTATCACAAGCATGCGACATGGTTTTTTGGTTGCTGTTGTTTGTTTTCTGTTTAAAAACGCTCAATTTGTTATGATAAATAAGGTAAAATACGCACTGACTAATAGAATCACAAGCACGCAGCATTTTCTTCCTTTTCAAAAACACTCTTACATGTCAGAATTGAAACAGCGTATGATCCGAGTGCGTACCAGAACTGACTAGTGGAGCACGTAACAATAATATACTATGAGCACGCGCTCATTTCAAACATTGTTAATTAAGTTACACTGGAGTGCGCTTAAGTAGCTTACAGGCAGGCATTCCTTTTTAACAACTAAGTATCCAGCACACGCTAGATTCGTAATTGACTGTGACAAAACAGAGATCTCTAATTACAAAACGAGGTTTTTTCTTGAGCGGTTCTGCGCTTGATTCCTGCTTTAAATTGTCCTTAGACCAGGCGAGATCTATCTCGTTCAGCTCCTTAAAATTATCTGCAGTGAAAGATGAACAAGCAGAAGGTAAGGATGGGATAAATAGGCACAGGTACTTAATGCAATTAAGTGTCAATAAACTCTAAACAAAGTGGACATAAAATCTACTTACCACTTAGTGCACGAATTGTGGCTGGAACTCTGTCACCTTCCCAGTTTACGGTAACAAGGTTACCTACAGCAACTTGGTCCTTCTCAACAACGAGTCTGGTTGGGGCAATGCCCGTTTTCTCTTCAGGAACGAAATGATATAGAGCCATTGACGGAATTTGAGTGTTTCGGTACAACTGTCTGAAAGTCGTTTTGGTCAATTGAATCTGGATTGAAGCAAGTGGGTTTGGTAAAACTGACTGTGGGCTACTGGTAAGGATAAGCAGTTTATATAGCGTAAGCTTAAGCCTCTATTGTTTAAAACGGATCAAAAATCCTTGTCATCTATTGGTTGTTTTAAATGCTAATATTTTTTCAGGTCTCAATGGAATATAACTAATATACATTACTGCCCACTCATTGGTTACAAGTAATCTTTTCTTTTAAGTCAGTTTTAAGACTTTTTTTAAAACTCTAAGCATAGCTTAGTTATGCTCTAAGATCAAATCGTTATCATAGGTCGTTTGACACACGAGCAAAAAGCGAAAATTGTGCGACTTCGAGAGCGGAATATGAACATCAGTGAAATAGTTAGAACTTTAGCAGACGATGATTGTAAAATCAGTCGCCTGAGTTTAAGACGTTTCTTAAGACGTTTTCAAGAGAGACAGTCATTCGAAAATGCCCGCTGCCCGGTCGGCCTGCAGAAGATGTGACGCCACAGCTGATGACTTTCGTCAACAACCAGATGGAGCAGAACGATGAACTGACAGCTCCGAACCTCCAGAAGAAGATCTACAAAGAGTTTGGAGTCAACTTCTCCAAGAGTGAAGTCAAACGGCTTCGGAAAAAACTTGGCTGGGTGCAGACTGGCATGAAATATTGTCAGCTTATAAGAGAGCCAAACAGGGTGAAACGACTGGAGTTCTGCCTGCGGTGCAGTGAAACGTTTGACAACGTTATCTTCACGGATGAATGCTCCATACACATGGAGAAACATGCCAAGCTGAGTTTTAGACGCAAGTGGGAACAGCCAAAGTTCAAGGGCTGTGCGAAACATCCCTACAAAGGTCATGTTTGGGCTGGGATTTCTAAGCGCGGTGCAACAAGGGTCCTTGTGTTTACCGGAAACGTGGACGCCAAGTTTTATGTTGAAGAAATTCTCAGCAGAACCCTGCTTCCTTTCATCCGAGCGACATTTCCTGACGGCCACAGATTCCAACAGGACAACGACCCGAAACACACTAGCAGGCTGGCGAAAGAATTCATGGAATCAAGTGGGATTCACTGGTGGAAGACGCCTCCCGAGAGCCCTGACCTCAATCCCATAAAGATGCTATGGCATGAGCTAAAACATTTTCTGCAAACAATAGTAAAGCCCACGACTAAAGAGCAGCTACTCGAAGGAATAACGAGGTTCTGGAGGGAGAGGGTGATGGCTGAAAAGTGTATGACGTACGTCAATCACTTGAAGAAGGTTGTACCGATGGTGATTCAGCGTGAAGGCCATGCCTCACGGCACTGAGAATAACACGGTTCTATTTGCGAACCACAACGGCTCCTTTAGGAGCCACCACATTCAGTAAAAGTCATGAACAACGCAATCCAATCTCTTCCCTTCGAAGAACCCCGTAAACTTCTTTGAAGTATGCGTACTACATGTTAGTCTGTTGATTCCAAATTCACTTAACTGTTGAATGTGCTTAGCAAGAAAGTTAAAGTCAGTTGAGCAATCGATGAAACGGAATAAAAAAGATGCTTTGAAAGTATAAACTGGCTTCCTATAAGTTTTACATGTGTTAGCAGACGTCTACGAGTCAAAGAACAAACGCTTTATTATTTTATCGAATTTTGTCAAAATCTGTGAGGGAGTTCAATCGATCGATGGAACGCTTTCGGAGAACGCTAAGACGAAACAGAAGCCTTTCAAAATATGGAAGGGGAAGAGCTTTATAGAAGTTTTGAACCCAGTAAAAGAAGCACACTGCAGTCCCTTAAAGATTAGTTGTGTTACTGAACATGCTAAGAAGTAGAGTCAATAACGTCTGTTGATCGTCGATCTAAATGATCAATTTCGCTGACCTTGAAAAGTGCGAATGACACAAAAGCCAAGAAGTCTCTGTACCTATTTGCTTTTAAACATGAAACTGTTTTCATCACTGCTTTCTTCCAGGTCTACAAACCTTTCTAAATGACGGGTTAAAGTAAATAAATAACTTCAATATCCACGACTTTCGCTTTATATAATTGACGAAAAAGGACGATACGATCGATTGGCAAACTTTCATCGTACAGGTTTGAGCACTTTTCCTTAAGCCCACGAACGACCTGATTTCCATTTAAAATAGTAAACTTTGCAGCATATTCTTGGATACGACTATTGAGCCAAGTAGATTTGAAAAGTTTAAGAGTCAAATCTCAAATGAACGTGATAACCAAACAACAGAGTTCGGCAAACACTTCGTTCGAGCGCGCAAAGTTATGCTTGGCTAATTTTCTGCGCACTTGCAAGTTCGTATTACAATAGGCTATTAAAGTCTCGCGATAAATTCAAGCAGTGGTACTTACAGTTTTTTCAAGCTCTTGCGAGACGAGACTCTCATCTGGCGAGACGAAAGTCTCATCTCGAGAGACAAGTGTCTCGTCTCGTGAGACGAGATTCTCGTCTCGTGAGAGGGTGGTAACTTACTTTTGAGCGGTACTGTAGGGGTTTAGGTATCTACAGCTTAAACTGCACGCGCTACATCGCTTGCATGCGAGAGACCCCTGAAGGTATACTGTAACCTTAAGAAAGAATGCCAACTGATAACTTACAACCAAAATATACTAGGTTCAGTTATCAGACATAATTACTTGTGGTTATAAGATACTATGTGACAAAAACTGAATCTGATTGCTAAACAAATGAACTGTTTTACAACAGCTGGGACACGTAGCTTTCCTCAGAACTTCTCTGAGCCCTTATTTTCTTCTAACTTAAGTAACAATTTTCATTTCTCTCAGTCTGGTTCTGATTTCCTTTACACTCATCCTGTTGACATCAATATTTCTTTGCAGTGGTTCATCACCATCCCTTGGGTTGACACATAGTCTGGGATGCTTCCCCCATTGTTGAAAAATTTCTCATGTTCAGTACTGTTTCTCATGTTGTATTTGTTTGGCTCCTTTTGTAACCTTCAAGGTATTCAATTTGCTTCTTAAAAATAGAGATGTTCGACATTGTATTCTCACGTAAACTACTGACAATTTTAAAACTGTTTGCCTAGCGAAAAAAATGATTTCAAAAATCCAAAAATGAGATATATTGTGAGTTACCTTGTGATGAGGGAATCCCAGCATCTCTCTCAATACCACTGTAGCTGGGCAGTTGAAGTTCTTGGTGGTCTGCTTGAATAGTGTCTTTTTTGGACCCATTTAGTGGTCGGCATCAATCTGCAGTATAAGTTGTTTTAAACATCTAGCACATTTCCTTTTATCATAGCCATTGTTTCGGTCTAACTTGACCGACAGAAAGATATACTACGAAACTCTTCTATGAACCCAAGTTGTTTATTTAACAATACGTAATGTAATCTTAGCTAGAAAGGAGCAATTTCTGAACAATACAATCTACTAGCAAACTAATACCCCGTTCACACCAAAGCTTAAACATGTTTAAATCGTGTTTTAATAAACTTGTTTTACTAAACTGCCCGTTCACATCGCGGGCGCGTTTAACAAAACATGTCTAGAACCGTGTTTTATAAAACTACCTTGACGAGGTAGTTTAACTTTTGTGTTTTATTAAACACATCCAAAATGGCGGCCGTTAAAAAACCTCGCGGAAGAGTTTGGGAGAACAGAGAGACCATGTTGTTACTTCAGAAGTGGGGGTACGCAAACATACAAACAAAACTATTGTCCTGTACCAGAAAGAAGCCTATATGGCAAGAAATCAGCGCATTTCTACGGGCGGCGGGCTACGAGGACAGGGATGAAGACGCCTGTAAAACAAGAATACACACTTTGGTAAGCGCATATCGTTCCTACAAAGATGAATGCAGGAAGACAGGAAACGGAACTCCGAAGAAGAAGCCGGCGTTCTTCGATGAAGTCGATGAATTCTTATCAGCAAAGCCCTGCACGAAGCCAAAGAGTGTTGTTACTTCTTCCCAAATTGTCATTGGGGATGGTACACAGGTCTGTGAAGAAGAAAGCAAAGGAAATGTCGAAAACGTTGCGCCAAATTTAACTTCCAGCAGCAGCAGCGACAACAACAACAAAGCCAGCAAATGCCCGGAACCAAAAAAAGATGCTTGTGTGACATGTACAGGTGAGCTTTCAAAAAAACACTATCGCCTATTGGAGGGCCAGACAATTGTCGCACGTAACAGAACATGGGCGCCTTGCACTGTCGATAAAGTTGATGGGTTTATTTTTGCAAATATACTTCAAGACAGATGGAATCATGTATTGCAAGAGATAAGTAAAACATAAAGCAGCTGCTAACATTATTAATTTCCGACTTGGATCCCCACATTTAAGCGTAAGATTTGTTGTGTTCCTTTTCAGAAACAACAACACGGAGGATGAGAAGCCAGTACCTGTATGTAAAAGTGGCACAAAAAAACGAAAGTTGTCAACAACTGACGCATTTGCCAAAGTCGACAAAGCTTTAGAGGCGTTTGTGTCCTATCAGCAAGCAGCTGATAGGAGATTTATGGAGGCAGAGAAGGCACGTGAAAGAAGAGATGAAGAAAGGGAGGAGAAGAGAAGGAAAGAAGATCAGGAGTTTCTGTTAAAACTGGCGCAGGTACTTCAAAAGTAGATTCAATACGTTTTTGTACTCATACCTGCGTCACTTTCAGCTAGATCTTCTATCCGTTATCAGTTATTTTTTCGGCGTCATTTGTGTTAAAGCCTAAGGAGTTGAACTTCATATCAACATCAGATCATCATCAGGCAACATGTACTAATTCTGATGGTTAGCCGGTTAAATTTCTTATGTAAACTTTTATGCTGTACATTTTTACTTGTTTATTCTTGTCTATTTCCTATATCATTTGTTGACCAATTTTGATGAATTTATCTATAATGAGTATTTCGTAGTTTTTAACGTTATGAATTTATTTTCTTCAGAGATATTAGCATATTTTTGCTATCAGGAAATTCGAAGTAAATTGATTTGATGACACATAATTTGAGGCCCTTTTTTTAAAATAATTTATTCCAGTGTGTATTAAAGAATTGACAGCTGAATAAATAAAAGTTTGTTAATCAAGCAATGATCTTCTCTTTTTATTTTTAAATTGCTTGAGAAATATTATATAAAGCTAGAATTGTTCTGAGGTCACGTGAAGTTCAATTAATAGCTGAAGTGGTCACAATCTGACATGTTTTACCTTGTGTCTGGGATTGAGAATATGAGGCATAATGAAATCAAACATGCAAGGGAAAATTGAGGAAACACAGATTGAAATAAATATATGCAAAATGATTATGGAATGAACTTACATTTCTGTTTTGCTTCAAGCTGGGGTGAAAATCATATTTAACAATACATGTATGCTGTAGCAGTAAGTATAAATTTCTTGTGCACCCACAGTACCCAAAACTCAACAGTGGTTATTGGTGTTGTCTCTTTCTAAATTAACCAAGACTCCTTGTTGTTTTTTTCTTTCATAATTAATAATTGTTATGTAGAAATTAATACTTGCTACTGGGTAGATTTTTGCCTTGCAAACTTCAAAACCACTCTCACTTTGCTAGTGTAAAATTCAAGGAACAAGGATCTCATGGAAAAAATAATTTAATATTTAACTCAAAATAAATCAAATTTGTTTCTGTGGTTCATCCAGTTGTCCAAAGCAAGAAGTATGGAGAGGGGTTTGTACAGGTTCTGGAAAACCAGGAAAGTCCTGAAATTCTGTGGCATTTTTCGGGACTGGAAAGTCTTGGAAAAAGACTACTGGTCCTGGAAAAGTCTGATAATTTATGAAACTCAACTAGTAAAAATGCAAAACAGAAAATAGTTGTCTGCAGTGTTGAGATCTTGAATTAATGTGAATTTTGGAGTTCTGGAAAAATCAATCTGAGTCCTGGAAAAGTCCTGCAAATTGGTTTCTGAAAACAGGTACAAACAATGTGTGAATAATTTTGTAGCCTCAGTGATACAACTGCATGTATAATAGAGAACTTTGGGGTTTATTTTAAAAGGTCTAAACAAACTTCTTTGGCGTATGAACTTTCTTTTCACTTGTCACTGATCAGGTGAACAAGTTGAATGAAATTAATGACATTAATGCCAGTGGAAGCCAATGATGTTGTTAAGTGATTACGTGTAGATCCTCTTGGTAATCCAAACTGAACCCCTAAGTTAAAAAGTTCTGATATTTTTTTTCTCTTTCCTTCAGTAAGCTTGTATCATTTTACAGCTAATGCTCAGATAGGAAAATAACTAGCACTTAAATTTACTAACAAAATAACTAGGAAAACAACTAACACTTAAATTTATCCTATGAGAACATGTGGTAGGTATGGCCAAATTGACATGTGTAATCAAATAATAACAAGTAAAATTAACTAAATCTACAGGCATTTTATTAGTTCAGTTGAAAGTATTTCCTAATTTCATGTGTAATAACCTTTTGATTACCTTCTAATGTCAGGGATAACAAATTACAATCATAGTGTTTTTCACTTGTTTATATGATCAAGAGTGTAATATTAGATGTAAAATTATAAATTTATGCTGATATTTTGCATCAAAATTAAGGAGTAATTTGTCACCCATGGTATAACAGTAATAGATTACAAGAAGTGAAACAAATTTCACCTTGAAAAGTACAAGGTATTTTAATATTTATCAAATGGCTTTCAGCTTTACAATCAGTGACAATAAAGGGTGTAATTTCATTTTCTGCTGCTTCTTAAGCAAATAATTATACATTGGCTTCAAAGGTATTTCTGAGATTATTTATAACGTACAGACTTAAAAAAGCTACAGTTCCTGTTTGAACTTAGCAGCCCATCTGGCTGATGCAGTCCAAAAAAGGCTAAATCTTGTTATTATTATATGTGCATTGTGACATCCTTGAAGGTGTATAATGTATGTTGATATTTTTAAGGTACCAAATTTTGGGAACAGACACCTGATTTTTATGAAACAAACCTAATTACAAATGGGACAGTACATGACCCTGGTGGAGGATTGCCCAGACAAAAATCTTTACTTACAATATTTACATAACTATTTACACTATATACATAAGGGGAAAAGTAAGCATGTACATCACTTGTGTGTGTGTTTGAGATGCAAGCTTTGTGATAGATTATTTGCTTTTGAGGGGTGCATTATACCTGGCACAAAATAGGCGTGAAATTTTTCATAAAGTTTTTCAGCTTGTATTAAAAAAAGCTCTTAATAGCATCTCTTATTGCTATGGCATTAATGTTCTGCCTTTGGTCTGGATCACCTGGCAAAACTCCAACATGAATATTGACACCATCGAGCCACTGGTCATCGAAGAACTCATGCAGGTTCTCACAGTAATTGTGTAAAACACAGCAAGCGGCAATAACATTGCAGGAGTTTTCAACATTTAAGTCTAGTCTCTTACTGATACTCCTGAACCTCCCCTTCAATCGACCAAAGGCATTTTCAACCACCACTCTCGTCGTGCTATGTTTGATATTGAAAGTGCTTTCATCCGGGGTCAAATTTCCACGATCTGTGTATGGTTTCATCAGCCATTCGCTGAGGGCGTAAGCTGAGTCACCTAATATCAGAGGAGGAACTCGTACACCAGATATCATCACCGACATGTCGGGCGGGAGGAAAGTTCGACCGCAACACAGAGCAAACAGTGGAGAGTTTTTAAAAACGCGTGCATCGTGCACTTTACCCGGCCATCCGACACAGATATCTAGAAAACGATAATCAAAATCCACTAGGCCTTGAAGGATTAACGAATGGAATCCTTTCCGATTAATGTAGTCATCCGGACTTTGCTCAGGACCAATTATGGGGACATGGCAACCATCGACTGCGCCAACTACCTGCGGAAACCCCGCGCGACTTTCAAAGCCATCGATCTTTTCTTGTACCTCCTGTCGACGTTGGGGAACGTAAATATATCTGGGGAGAAGAATTCTCACAATCACCTCACATACCTGCTTTACAATACCACAAACAGTGGATTTCCCAACACCAAATAGGTTTGCGATCGTTCTATACTGTGCAGTGTCCGCAAGCCAATATAATGTTATCGCCACTCGATGACGCACTGCAATGGCTTTTCTAAAGTTTGTGTCCCTTTTCAAAATATGTGGGGAAAGTTCCACACACAGACGATTGAATGCTTCTTTGGACATTTGGAAGTTCTCCACCCAGTCTCGTTCATTCCAACCCTGGCACGTCTCTTCCCAAAACAACTTCGACCTTGGTTTGGTCCAGACACGACGAACAGGTAAATGCGTGAAAACATATCGAGTGAGAAACAGAAAAAACAAGGAGGAAACGAGACGTCTGCGACGAAGATAACGACGAAGTCGTCTCTGTGCAATCCGTTCTTGGTTTTGAGTAATTTTGCAGGTTTCCTTTAGCCGTGACTGCCATAACGAAGAGAGAACACTGCGATCAAACCCATTGACCGCCATTTTGTTTACAAATTTTAATTGGCAACATTTACCATCAAAATGAGGCTATGCAGAACGTAAACGCGTCTTTGGTGTGAACAGTTCTTCAATTAAACATGTTTTGTAAAACCGAGTTTTATGAAACTTCGTTTAATTAAACCTGGTTTAGTTGGTGTGAATGGGGCATAAGTTAAGCCTACTGCTAAACTTTAGTCACCACTGACATGAACTCACAACAAATCTCGGTGTCTCCAAAGAAATCTCCTTACGGTCCACTTGACCTTGAACAAAGTTCCTCAATGGCTTTTACAATAACAATAGCACTCTATAGCTTTTCCACTCGGTCTCTGCCGAGAACCACTAGCGGGAACTCTATAGCTTCTTTTCTCGGTCTCTGCCGAGAACTACTAACAGGAACTCTATAGCTTCTTCTCTCGGTCTCTGCCGAGAACTACGAACAGGAACTCTATAGCTTCTTCTCTCGGTCTCTGCCAAGAACTACTAATGGGATCTGTAGCTTCTAGCTGATTCTCTATATGCATTTAAGTAATATTCTAGAACATTCTTGGAGCTTCTATTTATGTAGCATTACATTATAATTACATCATTCAGTAGAATGTTCTAAAATGTTCCATAGCGTGACAGTAGAAGATTCTGGCACAAATATTGTGACTTGACATTCTAGAAGTCTCTAGAAAGTTAAATATTCACATCTGCTCTTCATAACACCATCAACAGGAAGTTGCCTCTCACTTTGTTCTGTCAATTTTAAACTTGTATGCATGCACATGTTACCAAATGTTGGCCTTACAAAAGCAATGGTTGAGGCAGAGCAAATGTCGAATTACAACATAATGGATGCAATAAGATACCAACAGTTTACTGATCTAAAGTTATCAAAAACAAAACATGAACATTACCTGTGCATAACTGACAATGATTTTGTACTGCGTGTATTAAACCATGCACTGAAGCATGTCAGTGCACTCAAACAATCAAGTTGATTCCACATGTTAAACTCTCCCTGTTGAAGTTGGGCTATATTTCAGGATATTCAGTTAAACCACATCGAACACCAATTGCCCCCTGGTTAACCCAGTTTTGCAAATCAACTTCCAGAATAACAGCTACACACAGATGACATGTGGCATGGAACAAAAGTTCAACAAATTTTCAAGATTGATTGAATCAACTTGAATCGCAACATTTTCAACCCACCCTGCATAACCCAGATGCACTATATTTTCTTAGTCTTGCGCAAATTGACTTATGGAATGACAATTTGATTGTATTGAGTGGAATGACAACATTTTTAACCCACCCTGCATACCACAGTTGCCCTATATTTTCTAAGTCTCATGCAAATCAACCTCTGGCATGATGAATCAACATCAGGGGATACGAGTCCTGTCGATTGACAACATTTTCAACCCACCCTGCATAGCCTAGATGGACTACATTTTCTAAGCGACTTCTGGCATGACTATTTGACATTAAGGGAGACAAGTCGTGTCGATTGCATTGAAGAGAGTATACGACTAGACTTCTGGTGAATCGATTTGACAATGCCAGAGATGAAGCAACTCTAATTGGGTGTATTGGACAACCTTGATTTCCTGGCCTAAATAAAAGGGATTCGGTATTGATACGTAAAGAAATTTAAGGTGGGAATTAAAAAGATCCTTTTTTCAAGGACTTGTCACATCTGTTTTTAATCAAACCATGTAAAACCCACATATCACTGAAAAGCTAATGAATGACAGATTTCATTTTTTAAAATTATTTCTGCGCACAGTTTATTTGTAACCTTATACCAGCATAATATCGTTACCCCATACTGTGCACGACCCACATGTACTCTAGAAAAGAAATCTTGTTATGGAATGCAGCCAGCTCTAATTTGTTTTTACAACTGCATAGTATATAGGCTAATCATGGGGATAGGAACAGGGTTTTAAAAAAATATAAAAAACTTTGGTTCCAGCTTCCAGTTGAAGGAAAGCAAAATTTTTGAGGTGAATTTCCACCACAATTTTCTTTGTAACTTTTGACAAAGTAAAGCTACAGAAAAAGCCTTTGCTCATCCCCCAAATACTCTTTGAAAGCAATAAACAATGGAAATTTCAAGTCAATTAGTTAAATGCTCTACGAGATATGTTTTCTAGAATGCGCAAAATGCACATTTTGAGAAAAGTGATTGAAGTAAAAAAGCTAAAACAAAGATTGTCTGCACAAATTTGCATGGCTATGAACTATCTAATATCAGCAAATGCTTATTTCAGTCACTCAGAAGCCTCCAGGTTCATAAGTATTGCCTTTAGCCTCCCGTAGGGCATCTTCTCTGCATGTGTGCCTCATTTGTTCTCCTTGCTGATGCTTCTTTTCTTTAAAAGAGGCCTGAAGGTCTGATTTTCTCAACCGCCTCTTGTCCTTTTCTTCTGAGACCTTCTGAGTATACTCTGCTGGAATTGCCAGTCTCTGCATTATCCTTGCTCCACTGGCAGCTCCACTATGGAAATGGCACACAGTAGAAGAAACTGCACAACGAATCACCTTGGCGTCATGATGCTTGTGTTTTGGGCAGTGTGCCCACTCCAGTCTGTTGATGCATTCATAATGATTTTGGGTGGCACCGCACAGACATGTCCGGAACAGCTGAGTTTCACTGAGTGTCATGAATGTTGGCTTCAGCAATTCAAAGAACACTTCAGGCAAACAATCACCTGCTTCATATGTAGTTGTTCCAGTGGCGCAATCTTGTTGCCATTTACACCATGAATCCTCCAACAGGGTAGAAATGATGTTTAGCAGCATCTTGTGACTGGACACTGACGGAGGATTGCAATGATATTTTTCTTCAGGGTGTAAACAGCAACATCAACCTCTCTTTCTGTTGGGTTTGCTTTAGACAGGGTCTTTTGTCTAATGGCCAGACCATAGTCCTTCTGAGAGTGGTTAATGTAGCTCTCAGTCAGATGGCCCTGTCCTCCAATGGGTTCGCCATCTGAAAGTTTCCCTTTGGTTTGTGCTTTAAGATTAAGGTGCTTGCCCATGTGTTTTTGGCATTTTTGCACGTGTCCAACACAATCCAGCTTTTCCACCTTGCAGTCATTGCCATATATATTTTCCACAGTATTGAATGCCTTACTGTCTCCATCAGAAACCATCTATTTATATCTTATTTTATGTAGTTCCTCAGATCTATTCCAAACAACTAAATCTAAAATCTAAATCTTTAAAAATGTCTTTGAGCCAGCAAGTATGGCGTTAGTTTGTTCCATTTGCCTGCTCTGGACATCATGGAACAATTCTGCCGAACGCTCAAATCTTGCGTTGTCCTGTTCCATACTCTTTTCCCAAATTTCCATTAAAGAGCTCTGCCAGTCTTGAGTTGTACTTTCCGGGACATCTCGCCGTCTTCTTTTCCCTTTGCGCCCACTTTTCTCCTGCTTATCTTTTTCTGCCTTTGTTTTCTCGCTGTTTTTCTGGACTTCAGTTACATTGTCAGGCAGTTCTGATTCATTGGGGGAAACATTTACACTCGGCTCAGAGGTGAAGGTAGAACTCCCTTCGATTGCCATTTTAGACAGATCAATGCAGTCGCTATGTCCCATCACCTCATTTAAGATGTCGAAACAGGGGAAGCCTTCTTTAATCTTCTTAATTCCAGCTTCTCCAGTTGAGTGAGTTCACTGCGTTAACTGCTTGTACTCATTATCTAGATTCTGCTGCCATTTCTTTACCTGCTGAAGCGTTCCCTGGCTCTCTGGACACTTCTTTATACAAAGAATAGATATCGTTCCAAATTTTGATTGTTTCTCTTTGTGAAGCTCCTCACAGCTTACTGAATTTGGGGGTCCATGCTTCAAGAAGTTTGCAGTTCTTCCTCAATACAGTCGGTAGACTTAACGTGAGGTTTTTCGTTTTAGAGTTTGCTGTAGCAAGTACTCCGACTCACACCTGAAGACTGAGGCGATGGCATGCTTCTTGCCAGTGGAATTGGTGATTGCGTGCGAAGTGGATCATGTATAGGCTGTGGACCTGCTGGCAGGCTTTGCAGCTCAGCTGGAATATAAAATGTGGCAGTTGATGGAAACAGTTGATTTAAGTTATGGCTAACAAAGCAAAATGTGTGATTTGTGAGTGTGAATTTTCTTTGTAGAAATAAAAGGACTGGGAGCAATGTACAAAGATACTTACATGACTGTGTGGTCTATATTGTCATCATCACTGTGCAACACATGAAAGTAGGGTCGAAACTGACTGGAGTTGGAGTTATTTTCCATTTCTACGTCGTCTATGTTGTTCGTGACCTTGAAAGCCAGGCATCAAACAAGTAGTTTGAAAATGACGTGCGTGTTCTGATATCTCAACGAAAAACGCATTTGATTGACATTCAATTTCCTGAAATTGTTTTGATAGTGCGTAAGTGAAGATGGGTTAAACTTGACTTGGAAGTGCACTTCAGCTCTTTCAAATATGATACGTTGCCACGGCTACAAAGTAGGCTACTTAAGTTGAAATTAGACCCGTTCACATCTGAAGTAAGATTGAAGTATACTTGAGGTCCACTTACTAAACTAGTATGAACCCACCTAGTGGTTTTGACTTTGTGGAAAGCAGTGTCTTCAGAGGACCACAAAAATTAGTTGCTCAAACAATTGTCAGTAAAGTGGCAATTTCCTTCATGTGTCCAATAGCCATAATGTTCATAAACCTTGCAGGTGCATCAGCATTTGGTCACTCATGAGGCAAGGTAACTTCCATGCTTTTTTCGTAGACAACCTGCATCTCTCCTGTGTAGTAACAATGACCATGGCCATTGGCTTCCAAAATTTATACTGAATTTGTGGAAATCTGGGAAGTCAGGTTCCACATCTCCAAACTCAGGAAAGCGATAAAAAACCTTACACTTCACTGGCAAAACTTTCTTCCCTGCCATCTAACAGCTTTCTTTTCTCATCAACTACAATCTCTTCCTTTTTGCCACAAACACACTTTTTCACAACTGACGTAAAAGGACATAACTATAAAAAACTCCTTCAAATAAAATGAACAAAAGATAACAGACGAAATAAAAACATGCAATCTTCCAGAAAGCCAGCCATCTGTTACAATGAAATCTTTAAAAGAGTGGTTGTCATGCAAATAGTAATTGGTGCAAACATATGAAAGTGAGGTCGCAAGTGAAGGAAAGAAACAAAGGGACTGGGATTGATCATTGACAGGGACCGTGAGGATGTTTGCTTCACAAGATATGGGCAGGGTTTAAATTATGTGCTTAAACCAGCATCATTTCTGTGGGAAAATGTGACAGTGGCCGTCAAAATGTATGTGCACCCCAAAAAGCAAAATTTTCCGTCTGAAAGAGATTTATTAGAAGAACAATAACAAAATTCTGAAAAACAGGTTAGGCAAAAAGTGCCGTTTTTCCCCCATTTTTTGACCAAAACAAAAAGTGCATTATTATAATTTTTAACTTCTTAGTGTGAACAATTCAATTCAAGAAGGTGTCTCCAAAGTGCACCTAAATTTTG
>NC_138147.1:14580000-14640000 GCF_964199315.1 Orbicella franksi
GAATTACATTTGATACTGTCTTTTGGCAGGACCTGAGAAGTAAACTTGCTCAGTATTATTTTGAACATTTTTTGAGTTTTGCAGCAGCAGATTTTCACAATTCAACATGCCATTAAGGATGAGTGTTAAGTGAATTTTTTATGTCCTCCTTGCCATGATGGTCTTGTTCTACATAAACTTTTTGGGGGACTTTTAGGAGAGTTTTAATGTTGATCATTCTTTCAGCAAAAGTACAGAAGGAAGGCAGAAAAAGTTTCACTGAATTTATAACACATCTGTTTATTTGTTTTGTTCATGAGCTTGTTTACAAGAGTGCTTGTTTGTTTCCATTAGAAAATACAGTTAGGGATGTGAAAGTGGGTTCTATTTGTACATATATTTTTGATAATTTAAAACATTCTTACAGTATTTCACAATAATTTACAAAAATTCTTGTTTGTTTCCATTAAAAAATAATACAGTGAGAGATGTAGTAGTGGGTTATGTACATGACTGTATTATTGATATTCAAAACATTCTTATTTCACAATAATACAAAATATGTAATTTGCACATATGCTTGTTTGTTTAAAAAAGAAAACTACACTGAGATATGTAGAATCTGGTTCCACATGTACATGTATAGTAATTGTCATTCAAAACATTTGTTTGACTTTATTGTGAACCCAAATTCAGTAAATATCTATGATCACTCTTACATTTATTTGTTGATCTTTCATTAAGTAAGCAATCAGGATCAAATAAGATTGAAAACAATGTTATGTAAACAGTAATTAATGGAGCAGATTGGACACACTGATGCTTTTCTGTTAGTGGAATTGAATGTGCTACTGGCTTAATTGTTTGGGTTTAAAAGCCTTTTTGAGCAAATTACCTTTGACTGAATAATCTGAAAGTAAACATTTAAAAAGCCGTAAAGTTTATGGAAGTTTTTAAAACAATTGAATTCATACAGAAATGATATTTGGTTGGGAATTACATAAAATAGCACAAACTGCCCACATTTGATTTACTACTGTAAACTGGTGTAGAGGCACAACACCATCCCAAATGTGAAAATTTTTTATTTTATTAATATCCGTTCGACATGTATGCGTAGACTTGCAATTTCCTGTGTTAAACAACATCTTCAGCGGGCATTTGACTTGAACTTCCAAGGAAGGGCGGAATGTTCATAGAAACACCCAAAGGCAACAAGTCTTGTATTGTGAAGCCCTTATCAGCCATAATACTGTCATTTTCTTCAAGAGGCAAATCCAATAGTCCACTTCTCACAACAATTTCTCTATCTGAAATACTTCCGGTATAAAGCTGACTGATGAAGGTGATTGCACCTCCTGGAGAGATGCCAATTAAGCCTTTGAGGGTGGTGTGGTGCTTGTAGTTACTAAACAGTTCACTATTCAAGTGCAAACTGCTTGGCATTTGGTACCTGATTTCCGTGCAGTCGATTATAACTCGTGTTGTGCTGTATTTCTTTTAAAATCTTCAGGCATTGTCTTGTCAATGACATTCCTTGAGGGCCAGATGTTAATTTGCCCTAGTTTAAGAAACATGAAATTGATCCAAGTTATGAAAATTCGACTTACTGTAGATGTAGAGACATGGAAAAGGTGACCAAGATGATCTTCATGAAAGCCTTGTCTGAGTCTGCACATTACAAGAAAATACCCATCGAGTGGCCTAAGTGTTCTGTTCCTGCCTCTCTTGCTCTCAGTAACTCCCATTTCACGAGTATCTGATGAGGGAGTTTGCTTTGATGAAAGCCAGTAGGTAATATTTTCGCCTGAACATCCAGGGTTTAAGTATCTGAACACCACAATAAACTTGTCCCAGTTAAGGCAACCAGTGTAGAAATTAATGGCAGAGTCATTTTCTTTAAAACGATCAACAGAAAATAGCTTACTTTGGAGCTGTTCATTTAGTCATTGAAGGGCTTCAACTTGTGCTTGTAACTCAACAATCTGCTGCTCCAGCTCATGTATTTGTTGTTCTTGACTTTCAGCTAGGTCGTGGTCCTTTTGCGGTGTTTTCCTTGGTGGCGTTTTAAGCACATGCTCATGTGTCAAGTCACCTTCATCTCCCTGCGTTTCTTTGCTAGTGTCGCTGGTGGAATCATCAGAAACGTCCATGATATTTTCTTCATATCTGCCTTGGCTCTCTGCGTCAGTCTGATTCTTTCCCTCAGTCTTCTGTTTCTCCTACAACTTTTGTTGACAAAACAAAGTGGGCTATCAACTTGTCATCCAGGACCCTTAACGGAGATGAGGTGTCCTTACTGAAGAAAGGTCTAAACTTTGCCGTGACTCCTACGAGCGTCCCAGCCACCGAGATCATCGCCAAGATTGAGTCAGCAGTCAGGCCACTAGATGCGGAGCGAGCAGACACAGTCAGGAGATCTGTCAACACCATCCTTCAACAGGCACAACCACCCACGCCCAACATCACGAAGGAACAGCAGGAGGCTCTTAAAAGCTTAAAAGAGGACAACTCCATCATGGTCCTTCCGGCCGACAAAGGACACGTCAGCGTAATCCTGGACGCTGACACATACCACGCAAAAATGTCAGTGCTAATTGATTCCGGACCGTACCAGCTGCTCAACAAAGATCCGACAGACCGCTTGATGCGGAAGCTATCAGAAGCTGCTAACCCTGAAATGGAGTGGACACATATCAGAGGCGGTTTATAATAAGATCAGACCCCGACACAAACAACCACCTAGGATCTATGGTCTGCCGGAAGATCCACAAGGCGGACACACCGCTTAGGCCAATTGTGTCGTGTGTCAACACCTTTGCATACGACCTGTCTGCTTTCTTGGCTAACATATTATCTCCTCTTGCAGGTAACTCGAACTTCACAGTGAAGAACTCAACTGACTTTGCATCCACCATCGCCAGTGAAGAGATCCAGGACCACGAGATCATGGTGTCTTTCGACGTAGAGTCACTGTTTACCAACGTACCGATCAAGGGCGCCGTACAAGCTGCGCTACAAAAAATGGAGAACGACGCGGGCCTGGCTGACTGCATGACACTTACACCAGTTCAAATCGCGGACCTCTTGAATTTCGTATTAAGGTCTACATACTTCCAGTACAACGGATCAATTTACGAACAACGAGACGGCACAGCCATGGGGAGCCCTGTATCCGCGGTTATTGCTAATCTCTACATGGAGATATTTGAAGAACAAGCAATAGAGTCCGCACCTTGCAAGCCTAAGATCTGGAAACGCTACGTAGATGATACTTTCACCATCCTGGATCGGGATAGAGTTGACATCTTCCTGCAACACCTGAACAGTCAACAACCATCAATCCGTTTCACCATGGAGATCGAGAACAACAACAAGATCGCCTTTCTTGACACGTCAGTTTACAGAGAACCTGATGGCCCCCTTCCACCAATGTCTACAGGAAACCAACACATACTGATCAGTACCTAGCGTATGATTCACACCACCCTCAGTCAGTAAAGCGCGGCATTGTGAACTGTCTACGACCGGGCTAAGCGTCTCGTCACCAAACCATCAGTAATCGCTGGAGAGAAGAAACATCTGTCATCTGTACTTGTTTCTAACGGAGATCCCTTCTCTTTTGTACAGAAGATCACAAAGGCACGAACAAGCCCAAGAAGAGAGCCTGTCGCGGAATTTAAATCCACCACCGTTCTACCTTATGTCCAAGGAGTTTCGGAGTCTCTCCGCTGCTGCCTAGAACAACAAGGCATTCGCACCGTCTTTAAGTTCGACACAACACTTTGGTCACACTTAGTGCAACCAAAGGACACCGTCAACCTGGTTAAACAAGATGGTGTTGTCTACAGGATTCCCTGTGAGTGCGGCAAAGTCTACATCAGGGAAACAGGGAGATCTATGCAGGAGAGGATCAAAGAACACGCCAGGGATATACGACTTGTCTGTACCCAGACCTCCGCTGTTTCTGAACACACCCACGAGACCGGCCACTATCCTATCTGGAATGAGGTCAAGTTTATTGATTGAGATCCTCACTGGTACACACGTAGGGTCAAGGAAGCTATTCACATAAGACTGCACCCTAACAACATCAACAGGGATAGTGGAATTGAAATTCCTGAAGCATGGATACCCACGATCAAGAAACACAACAACAGGAGAACGGTACAACAGCAGACCACTGAGGGAACAGCTACTCGCCGGAGCAATGGAACAATAGGAGGATCGAAATGCGCCAATCACAGCCGACCTTTGTGATATAAATGATACCGTGCAATCAGTCGACCTTATCGCCTGAAGAAGACTAGCAGTAAGCAGTCAAAACGTCGCGATCTACATCTCAAGTGACCACATCGTGAGACAAACGATAATACACTTTATTATTGCATCTACCACGATGAATAACAACAACCTTTTCCTTGACGAAGACATCTTCCCGGCCAAGGATTTCTTGAGTTCATACTCCCTAAAATGCCTGGAACAGACTTTTGTCTAGGGTTTAATTGTGAAGTTTTTCCCTTCTTCCCGTCAAATGGCATGGATCCATTTCTTCCGGAGCGTTTTCTCGGTGGGAAACACAAAATAAGAGACTTTGCTCCCGTCATCTTCGCGATAACCTTTCTTTGTACAGTTAGGTACGTAGCGATGCGTTGGCATTTTCCACTTCTCACACATGAATTTACAATAGAAAAGTAAGTTTGAGTTGTACAAAGAACAGAGAGTCAAGCCAGTTTTTTATACGTGTTCCAAAGATGTGGAAAACATTACCATAATTTATTGCTTGAATGACGCCATGTTTTTGTACGAGGCCTTTCTAGCCTCGCTTTGATGGTATAGTTACCAATCCATCTGAGCGGTCCGCCATTTATGAAAGTCGTGTATGTTGGGCATTATAGTGAGAGTGTTGTCAACACATCTGCGGTAATAATCAGGCAGCTTGCTGTCTAGCTCTAGGTTCTCTTCCAACGATGACATAAACACGTTAGCTAGCAAAGGCCTGAGGGGGGACCCCATGGCCACTCCATCGGTTGGTTTGTACAGGGCACCATTGAACTGGAAGAACTGACCCTTGGTGGACACGTTCAACAGATCAATAAGGTCTTCTTTGGAGATGTTCAGGTTGTATGTAGAGATAAACCAGTTGTCCCTGAAGGCTTTCTGGGCCAGGATGGCAATTGTTTTGTCTAACGGCACATTGGTAAATAAAGATGACACATCATACGATACCAAGATATAACCTTTGTTGATTTTCAGTTCTCACACTTCATTGACGAAATCGAAGACGTCAGTAATGGTATGTTGATTCAAAGACAGTGGTTTGAGCTTGTTATCAAGACAGCGGGGTACTTCCAGAAAAGTTGAGTGGGGGTGTGCGGCCCCCTTCCCAAACCCTTACCCTCTTTGTGACCCAAAACTATGTTTTTGCTACCCTATTTATGACCTGACTAAAAATTCGATAGCCTATTTATGACCGTTGGGGCTGACACAGTTGCCCTAAACATACGTTATGAAGGGCTTTTGTTGAAGGTCCTGTTGATAATGATGAAAAAGTAGCTTCTGCTAAGAAACATACACAATTCAAGACTAGAGTGCTGAAACCATACCCAATTTATAACCAAAATGGCCAAAATCGATACCCTATTTATGACCCAAACGGCTGAAAAACCCTACCCTTTGGGGCCCCACATACAGATACCTACATAGCCCATATAAAGGAGTAACCCCCTACCGGGTAATTGGTCATGTTACAACTTGTGTGACATTTTGATGAAGCTGGTGCAGCTTTCGTTGTATAAACGGCCTGATAAACGGATCCTGAAGTTTACTTTATGCACTGTGCAAGATACTAAAAGACAAGCATCAAGCATAAAACAGAAGTAAAGCCCATCATTCATCGCAAAACATAGTTCCATTCAAGCGTGTCGTGTTCATTCAGGTTCATTTCCCAGCGATGCAACCGGCGAGTGTTCGTTGTTGTTGTTGTTCAAATTCGAACATATAGCCCTCAAGCTCCCAGTAGTCTTGGCAGTAGTACAGGATTCAGTTGCCATTAAACGGTAAATGAAAACTTACGATTTTCTTCTTCTCCTAGTGCTACCTCTGCGGCAGAATTTATTGAAGGGTCAGGACGATGGCTACGGTTAATTTCTGCAGACTGGCGCCATTATTTACTTTTGGAGTCTCGCAAGTCTTGAGAATTGATCAACTTTAACGCAACCTTCACCTCAAAACTGGATCTAGAGTGTACACAAGTATTAAAGGAAGCTTTTTGCCACTACTCAGAAGGTCAACAAATGAACCTGAACAGAAGAAGATGTATTTTCACCGAGTGCTAGGGTTATACAAATGAGCTTTGACACGAGTGATGGCTATGTAAACACACTGACTGTTGCAGATTTTAATCTGTTCTCGCATGCAATCCAAGGAGATACCCACCGGTTTGAACTTATAGAACGGTTTATTAAGGTATGAAATTTACTGTGATGTGCTTTTTAGTCTTCATTTAGACCTAACTTTTAAGATTTTCCCCGTCAAATTTGGCTAAATTTTAGTAGGTGATCATAGGCCTTGAAGTAGGGTGTCTTCCAGCCTCGCTGGTAAGCTTAGAATTTTTCGAGAAGTTTCCATATTTTGTCAGTCAAAGTAATGAATGTACCTTAAAATTCGCATGAAAACGAAATTCCGTGAGCTGCATTTTTGGCCATGTAGCATGCTTCACAAAATGGCTGAATTTTACCTTTCTGATTATGGTCGGCAACCTCAGTTTGGCCAAAATTCAATTTTGGCTCGTAGCAAAGCAAAAATAAGGAATTGGAAAATAATAAATTGCTTTTTTTAAATATATGTGTCAAACCCTTTCCACTGACAAAAAAATGAAGGAAAATTATTTTTGGTCCCGAAGTCGAGTGGAGTGGTTTTAGCGGGACTGCCACTTCAATGTCTCACAGTACCATATGGTGAAAAAGTAAATGTGTGAGCTTTGCCTGTTATATCAATAACTGAGATGGTTGTTACAAACAACTTTGACCTTATCACCATGCTGAATAGAAAACCTGGATGGTGTAATTCAAGCATTTTTGCCCAAGGATAACTTAACAGTGTACCAATGCAAAGATACAAAATAGAAAAAAAAAACAGTGGCATTTCTAAACAGTTTCTGGAGTTAGCATGAAAGCTCTCCCCTAGTGTCATTACCGTCACCATGTATAAGCCCACAAGAAATGGATATGGTAGGGCTGATATGGACAAAATATTAGTACTGGCAGAAAAGTAAACAGGAGCAGAATGAAGCTCGCAGTCTAATACAAAATTGTGGGGTTGTACCAATATTGAACAAAATGCCATGAAAAACAAAAAGGCATGTTGTAATTAGATTGGCTGGAAAATGCTGATGTTATATGCCAAAATTTGAGAATTTGACTTCTGGCAGCATTTGTAACAAAAGGATATAAAGTGGATCAAGCAAAGATAAAAATCATCTCTAAATAAACATTAGGGAATAGAAGTATCTCTCGCACAGAATTCAACATCGTATTGTACTTAACAGTTAGCCTTAAGCAAATTATGTACAGTACATTCCAGTAAAATAGGAAAATAAGTGTAATAGTAACAGATGTCAAGGCTAAAATAGAAATAAAGAGTTTCACTACGAGATGTTTTTAAAGTCGTACAAAAAACTTCAAACCTTCCTTCAAACACAGCTATTTGTATCACATAAGAAAGAATTCATGTAAACCGTGCCATTTAGGTGACTGGAATTGTTTTCTATTTTCCTTGATTAATATTTGCTTAACAAGCTGGTCTGCAGAAATGGCTAAACTACTACTGGCACTATAATTTTTTGGTCTATGTCTGCTTGCCTACAAGTTGGATCAGATCGTCTATAAATAAGCTGCCTTCAGGGTAAATTGGAACTTCTTAATCAAGATCACATTGGTTCTACCTGCGTAGGGATAAATGGACAATACCATTTTGTGGGAGAGGTTTATAAATACAATCATTGATATAACAAAATGGCATGAAAAAGGGGTTGCCAAAATGTAAACAAAGGCAGGCACAGTACCCTTGAATTTAACTGGGACTTCCACTGAAAAATGTGCCTCTACAAAACAGTATACATCCTCTATATCCCATGAATCTAGTGGCTTTCCTTGAGGACTACACATGACTTGTTTCTACCATAGTTAATTGAGGGAAATGGTTAGGAAACTTGGCAAAGTTCTTTGTTGTATGTTTGTGTTTGCTATTTTGGGGGTTGACCCTGCACTAAACCTGGCAAAATACAAAAGGTGGTTACGTGTGCTCATACAACTAACCAATAGAAGCATTGCGATTATGTAATTCATGCATAGTCAATTAGCAGAAAACAAAAGGTGTGCAGGGTCAAGGGCCTTCCAACATAAATCTTAGCCTGTTTGTTTACTTTTTGATGTTTACCAGCCTTCCTAACCATTTCCCTCTATTAACTATGGTGCTACTCTCTTATTTTTCAAGGTATGGGACTTGGCGTGCAGATGTACGGATGTACGGACAGTCACGTGACCAAATAGAGTAAGCTTACATCCACTTGTATTGAATGTCCCGTTCATCCAAACTGCTATCGACAGGTTTGGCTTTGATGCTTTCGTGTGTATGGAGCATGCACAAAAAAACAACTCAACACCAGACTTCTGTGATGTTAAAAAAAACACTGGCAACACCGGCGGACGAATGTCCCAAAGCAGTCAGGAAGAGGACTTACAGTGATGCATTTGAAATGGTGTTTGGGATTGGCACGATATTTTTTCCTGCTGTTTTTCGAAAAAGTGTTACCAGCATGTCCACTGTCTCCGTGAAAGGTATGCTGGAAAAGCAACATCAAGAAAAGTTGAAATCAAGCATTGGAAGTGTGTTAAGCTCAAATTCATGCAAGAAAAACATGCATGAAAGCAACATGCAAACTGATTCTATGAGTGCCACTGATAATAGCATTCGCTTGTATTCTTCACCATCCATGGTATCTTACAAACTCACAACGTAATCGGCTCCCAGTTGGCTTGATAGCTCAGTTCGTAGAGCACTGCACTGGTATCGCAGAGGTCATGGGTTTGAATCCCATTCAGGCCTTAATTTCACAACTGCTTAAGTTGTGTGTATAACTGCGATGATCAATCATGTCTTCCTATCTTTCTCCGCAGTTCTAATATATGATATTTCTTATATTCACTTGTGTTACATTATTTACTGATACTTCAGAATGAAAACTCGAGTTCATTCATAATCTATTGAGCACCATCATTTTCATGATTTTTCAGTTGCATTTGGTTGTCTTGGTTAATTTCCTTACAGACGCCAATCGAGATAATAAAATTAAATTGAGATCTAGTTTTTAAAAGTGTTCTTCCTGGAAATAGTGATTTTAGGCTCCAGAAGTAGAAAGGTAAAAAGAAATGTGTCCATACCGCAAATAACGTGATGGTGACTCCTTGAATATGTTTGAACATGAGAGCAGTTAGGTGGGTCCAGAATACAGGAAAAGCCAACCCAAGAGGTTGGGATTGTGCAAACTTTTTCTTGCTAACAACAACTTCTTCCTGTAAATTAGCTGTAATCTCTGAGTTTGAATCAATGGAAATGAAGATTGTAACTTTTATATTACTCACATTAATTTATTTTGGTTAACCACCAATGAATGTTTAGTTTAGATCTAAGTAGAAAATCTTTTAGTCGCTATGTGTAGCCTTGAAGGAAACTATCCTAAATAGCTTTGCGCACAATCGCAATAGTACCACATGTGAACTGCATATGTTATATTGTTAGCCTAAAATTAAGGAATTGACAGTTTGACAGTGATCTGATGAATCATCTGGTTGTCCTTTAAAAAGAAACGTGAAATGAATTGTTTGTTGTAGTAGTTGGTAGCAGTTGTGGTTATCGCTTATGGTGAGAAGTTGATGAACTAGATAACAAAAGCTGAGAAATGAAGAAGTCAAGTAATAAACTTGAAGAGTGTGTTGGAGTAACAGCTAATTTTGCCAGAAGTTGCTTCAATACTACTCGAGAATAATCTTCAAGCATGCTTGCCTTCACAATACCAAGTTCATTCCAATAGACTGTGATGATTTCCTGTAATAGTACCATTGCCACATTGATAATCACTAATTTTGACCAACATTAACAAGCCTTTCAATTTTTCCTTTTTCTATTTTGTTGTAATAGATACTAAACTAAAGCTTTGAGTGATTACTTTCAAAGGTTAACGCTTGAATTTTTTAAAACAAAATTTTCTCAATGTAATTTTTTTTCTTTCTAACAAATCTTAAATTAACTCGCTGAATACAACCTTATTAGAGGAGTCACGTCACAATATTTTGAGTCAAGTTTTGGGAAATTTAAATTGCCAATAAACTATGGGAAACCACAACATAATAATTGAACGTGGAAGAAAAACCTCAAATAAGTCATACAAAACTTAAACGGAAAAGGATGGTTAGGGATGAATCACAAATGATGAATGTAAAAAAATGGTGAATTTGAAGTGAAGTGAAGAGTGGGGAAGGGTAGAGTTAAGTGGGGCTGTGGCTACCCTTTTTAGCCAGTAGTTACTTTTGTTTACAGATGCCGCTTAGATCAAGCCTAGGGAATGCAGCTGAAAAATTATACCTATAATGTTTGTACCTTAGCATTTTCCTAAGGTGTATTAAAGGCATTTGACAGTTATTGTGTAGCACTTAATACTATTATTTTGTCTAGATGACTTTGACTTAAACAGACTTGAAATTCGGCATAGTTTTTTTTCTTGGCTTCACCTTTGCAGAGAAACTACGTTTTCATTTTGTTTGGGCTCTAGGCTGAATGAAACAACGGCATAAGAAACTTCTTATTCTTAGTTATCTGATAACAAGAGAAGAGGGTTAACCTAGGGTTACATATAGGTTTTAAGTTAGATCTGTTCGGTACCTTTTTAATTTGTGGTTGCACAAAAGGGAGTGAATCACTTGAAACTGTTATTTTCCTGTTAAAAAATCTCAAAACATTGAGGATGGACCTCATGGAAGAAGATTGTACTACTCTTATAAAATAAGGTACCAGGATCCCGCCAAAATTCCCAGCACTCGCTGAGTGGGATCCTGCTGAGGTGGCCCGTTTTTCTGGCGGGATCCTTCCCAGGAAAAATTCCCGCTGCGTATCAGCAAGAATCCTGTGAAGAAATCTGTATGCGCCAGGATCCTGCCAAGAAAAAATATCCTCTGGCATCCTGACGAGAATCCTACTGGGAAGCATAATCTTGGTAGTATTCCTGGGTAGAACTAAATTCTAACCGAGAAAAAATTCTTGCATAGAAATTCCTGCCAAGAAGTTGCACGTTCTCATGGCCGAAACGCAAATCTGGACAAGAGTGCATTAAACCTGATCTTGAGATTTGACCCTGGAAGCAAGTGCTGCTTTAAAACTATTGAAAGCCATGTCTAGTTAAAGTTTTTTAAAATATTTATTACGACTCAATCTTACAGTTCGTCATGTTGAAAATGAACCGTGAAGACAAGCTTTTATCTATAAACATGCTGATCCTGTCTAGACAAACTGGAGCTTTTAATGGGAACGACTAGCCGAGTGCCCTTAAAGTTTTAAACGTGCTTTACAGTTTAAAGAAGAAAGATAAGATCTTTGTTGACTTTCGTCTGTGTAGCTTCTTTGTTGAAATTTCTGCATGATTTTGATTAGAAGTCCATAGATAGGATTACCTCTGTTCCCAGGATTCCAGTGACCATCACGAAGAAATGATCTTCAATGGCAAACTCTGAAAATTGCCTGTAATATAAACGTTCACTTTCCCTTGAAAATTTTCTTTGTGACAGCATTCGGCAAATCTCTCTGGTGAAGATCTTCCTGCAGGCCACACAAATAGCAAACTTGCTTGGGGAAATTCCTACCAAGGTTGTTAACCTGGGAATACAATTGGCGGACTAAATTCGTGTGAGACATAGTACACACCATCCCGCGAGTAGGAGAGAGAACCTTTGAGAAACTTTGAGGGCTTTTTCAAGTCCTGCTAAGAAATCCACACCAGGAAAAAAGCTGAAAGTTCTTTGTTTGCCTGGTTTGTCTTCTTCAAACCTTCAGCAAGGACCTTTCTGCGGGGAATAGCTGTTTTGTTGAAGTTGTTGCATGCCAGCTGCGTGAGCGTCAAACCATGGACGTAATCATGCGAGGAATTTCACAAAGACTTCTTCAAGGAAGCGGTTGTGTCCTCGTGTACCAGTTACAAAAATTGCGTGACCAATATCCCAGCTGGCCTGACAATCTCAAATGGCCTAAGTGACCCAACTGGCCCATGGCCAGAATGAACATAATAAAAATTCCCAGCGGATCTCTGGTGTAGTAGCCACAGCTGACGTCATGAGTCGACTTCACATGACATAACCTTTAGCCATGGTAATTGTGTAGTTCGCGGTATTTCTCTAGTTCTTGTGGTTCTTATGGTTCTTGTGATTCCTCGTGATTCCTCGTGGTTCTCCTGGTTACAAGTAATATTTTTCATTTCTGGTTCAAGTTAGAGTTCAAGCAGAAGTCAAAAGTGAGAGGGGCAGAGGGTGCAGGCTCATGTATACCAGCAGTATTCCTCTCTAGTTTTAGATCAAGTGAGTGTCGTTCAGGTTGATAAATTCGTTGTTTTATCCCAAAAAATGAAGTGTTTTACTAAAGTTGTGTCTTTTAGTGGTTTTCAAGATCTGGGGCTGCTCCTACGCCTACAACGTGCCAATTTCGGAAGCAAGTTACAGATTTATACAGCTTGTTTTGAGCATTCATTTCATCTGAATTGCATGCAAATTTGATATGGTTGCGACATGGTGTGGTTATCAGGGGTGATCAAAGAAGGCCATCATCCAGTAATCCTGAAGATTATGTGGTACATGATGTCATACTTTGGGATCCATTAAGTGTTTCTTCGAATTTGACCTAATGTTGTCCCAATTGCCTTGAATGTTCTGGAATGAATCAGTCACTTCGAGCTACAAGATGGAAGGACGGAAGAACAAAATGTGATGAACCATGTGGATTACAGTTCAACAGACAATGTCTTACTGGTTAGTAGAGTATATGTTGGTGACTGGAGACACCAAATAATTGCCCATGATCTTTCTGTTTTGTCACAAGTGAAAGGTATATTACATCTGATCTTTAAAAACGAACTTGATCAGGTTCTCATTTATGAATGGTCTAGATGCCATTTTTGAGGGATTTTCTTGTACTTCATTTCAACTTCATACAAAATGACAAAATTTCATGTACTGAAATACAACAATTTTGTATATCTATTGTTTATCGTGTTTTTTACTTTACAGAACTACCATGATACTTTAAAACACGGTATTTGGATTTACAAAATTGTAGTAGATTATTTAGTATGGGTCACCAATACAAACACCACTACGAGTTTACTTTTGAATTGATTGTCAGAAACTTGGATCGATCTAAGGTATGGATGTTATACTACAGATCCAAGGTATGGATGTTATACTACAGATCTAAGGTATGGATGTTATACCTCAAAGGTATGAAAGTTATACTTCATATCTGATGAATGAATGTTACTCTGCAGGACAGTTTTAAGGTTTTTGTAATCAGAAGCTCATTCACATGGATAAAATTTTCTAACTGTATTTACATATATACAACGTTTATGAAACTGAAATTACAGGACGTTTTTTAAACGTTAAAGGAGGTCCTGAGGTGGAAGTAAACGGTACGTTTCTGTACAGTGTCACTCTTCATTATCTAGAATACTATATCTGGCTGTACGTTCTTCAGTATCTTCTCTCCTTATTCTTCTGCTATTAGAAAACTGGACTCCTATCATCACTATTTGACTTTTATCAATATTTTCTGTCCGTGGTTTTCTGTTGGCACCACTTCCAACGTAGGAATCCCGAAATGTTCCGTTGTAAGAGCCATCGAGCCAGTGAATGGTAACCATAGGTTGTCCTATTTTTTCCACCTGTCCAATTAACGGTTGGTTCCTCCACTCCTCAATGTTCACTGCCACGTAATGGCCAACCAAAAGTTGGTCCATGTCAACAGGGGCCAGGAATGGAACTGCAGTGTCTTCTTCAATGTTTTGGGTGGTACAGTCTGCAGCATTGTCCAGTGCCTGGTTTCATTGTCTTCTAGGATTTTGGTATGGTCCAATGTAGATCTGAGATAAAAAAACAAACATAAACACAGATCATAACTTTCAATTTGACACACCAGAAAAGAACCACACTGTGCTTTCTTCAAGAAAGCAAAGGGTAATAAATAAATGTGGATTATACATTGCATTCCTGTTTTAAAATTTCATCTAAACTAGAATCACCACTCATTGAACACTGAGATACCTTCTCAATAGTCATTTAAAATGATTAGCAAGGGTGATTTGCCATAACAACGTTTCTGTGTATTGGCTTACCTCTAGGTGATCGAGTCGCTGTTCTCAACTTCATCTTTTTGTGCTTCTCTTTCACACAGCTCCACTCTGGCAGTTGACAATAGTGATTCCAAAGGCCATCCACCTACGAAAGCTTTGGAAAAAGTAAACAGAAAAATTGAAATACAGTCGAACCTTCTGTAAGCGACCACCCAAAATGTCAATTCTAGGTGGTTGCTTACGAGAGCTTATACCATGCACATTGGGTCGATATTTTGCCACATTAGCATATGGTAAATGCAGGGAAATACTGGCCCCATGCACCAATGCCGATGCAATGTTTTATTCACAAGAAAAGTCAATTTTGTGAAAAAAAAAATACGGATTTTCCCACTGAGAAATTTCCGTCTCTTTCACTAGCCAGGGGTATGATAATGTTGCAACACCTGATTATCCAAGTGTCTCCTAAATTATCTGTTAAGTGGTCGTTTACGAGAGGTTCTGTTTTTATCTTTGCTATTTCCATCTTTATGGTATACATCTTGGTTACCTGTTGTGTTCTGACTGTCGATTTCCTCTTGAGTTTTCTTAATCCAATCTTCCCACTCCTCAGTACACTCATCTGGCATCCAATTAGAATAAGTATCCCTCAGGTGTCTGCTAAACAGAGGAACTTTCATTTCCTCAAATGACGATGCGACCATTCCCGATTGACCAGTTGGAAGATCTTCAAAGATGGAGAATCTTGATTGATCAACCGAGATCCACTCTGTCGATGTGGATCTCTTCTTGTACGAAAATTGCACTCCTTCCCCTTCAACTTTGAAGTTAAATTGGTATGACTTTAGGTGCCCGTGAAGGTCAGGAATGAACCCATCTATCCAGTCTCGTACATTGTAAAGATGGTCAAGCATTTCTGTGTCAACGGGGTCTTTTCTATTAACTTGCTTGACTTTCTAAAGCAGTTGTGATAGCGTGAGGACTTTGAACTTGTTTAGGATTCTTGCAGTGCAGGAGAACAATTGGTCGATATCCTCATGAGTGTGTCCCACCATTAAAAATCCAATTTTAATCTGGAAACAAACAAACACACAAATAAGCAAATGAAAATCAACAGAAATGTCCTTTTTTAAGGAACGTATGTGAATAAGCCGAAAGGAAAGGTCTTATTGCAATAAAGACATTTTTTTATCACAGCTATTAAATGGAGCAACGTTAGCACATGCCAGCAAAGTCACAATAAATTTTACAGACCATCCTAATGCAATTTTTTTTTTGGAGGGGGGGAGGTGGTCAATTTCCTTTTAATTGGATGGCTTTTATCCTGTAGGTTGCCATTAAATAGCAATAAATTGCAGTAGTAATGGAAAAGCCAATGAAAGTTTAAGAAGTAATTAGCAGGTATTTCTACTGCTTACATTTTAAAGAGCTTCATTTTCACAAGTAGGAAACAAAAGCAAAGGACCCACTTATTCTTGTTCTCTCTGCAACAGTTGTCCATTTGCAGGTAGATTACATCCTGTGTAGTCTTGTGTTTAGCGATTACCTTGAGCAGCACAGTAAGTGTTAAGGCGGGGGTATACCTGAAAAAATGCAACTTTTTTGAACTCTTATACCAGTCAGGATATAATTCCAAACCACAGACAACTATATATCATTGGAAAGCTATTTAATCAAAGATTATAAAATTTGCTGTTTTAGTGACACCCCTTGCATGTATCACGTGACACGGGCTGGTCAAACTGCCGCCTGCTGTGCATGACTGATGTGTAGTTGAGCAAAGATATCTCATTCTGGGCTACAGAAAACTGTGTGTTTTTCATATTATCTTACAGAATACATACTGTTAGTGGTAATAAGCGATGGGATTTGCTCAGTTGTAAATTTGCACAAAAAAGCAATAGTATCAAGTTACAAGATCAAAATTAGGTAAAATTTGAATTTTTGATGCTCAACAATTTCTTTACTTTAACTCCTACCACAAAATCCATCGCTTATTACCATCAACACACTAAGAAGTATTTACCTTGAAAATTTCAGCTCAATATCTCAAATCCATCTTGAGATATCTTTGCTCAAAGGCAGAATATCGACATTTTAAGAAATAGTGCTTTAAAGTCAATAAACACAAATAAAAGACAGTATCAATCAAACTGTGTTCCCAATAAGTGTCAAACAGTACATGTTCTCATTATTTGAGTCTGGGGAAGTAAATTAAAAGCCACTGGCCTCATAAGTGATGCCCTCCATCTCACGGAGGGCTTCTTCCCGCCTTGTGCGAACAAGTGATAGGCCCTGGCGACGCTTCTTCTCTTTTGTTGTTGCCTGGCTATCAGCCTTACAAAGTCTCTTCTTGTCCTTGATGTGTATTAAGCTGCTTGTATAGGACCCATGTGGAATAGAAAGTCTTTCCATAATTTTCTTTCTGCTTTCTGCTCCTTTATGGAAGTGACATACTGCAGATGCAGCTGCACAGCGCACCACTTTGGCTCCATGGTGCTTATGTTTCGGGCACCTGACCCAAACCATTGAGTTAATGCACTCATTGGGGTTTTGGGTTGTTCCCCTTACACATCTCTCAAGAAGCTTGGAGTCACTGAGAGTAAGAAATGTTGGTTTCAACAGTTCCAAAAACACCACTGGCAAACAGTCATCCCCTTTGTATGTTTTTGTGCCTGTTGCCTGGTCCTGTTGCCACTTGCACCATGAGTTCTCTCCCACTGGACAGAATCTATGTTGCTTTGTAGGATTGTCTGATTTGACACTGTGATGTAGTATGGCAACAATGTTCTTTTTCATTGCATACACAGCAACATCTACTTCCCTTTCTGAGGGATTTGCTTTTGAGAGAGTGTTTTGATGGATAGCCAAGCCATAATACTTTTGAAGTTGTTTTATCTTGCCTTCAGTCAGTCGGCCATGACCACCAATGGGCTTTCCATCCTCAAGTTTTCCTTTTGTTCGAGATTTTAGGTTCAGGAGGTGTTTTCCCATCCTCTTTTGGACATGGCCTACACAGTCAAGCTTTACAACTTTGCAATCACTGCTGTACAAATTCTCAACAGCATTGAACGCTTTACTGTCCCCATCTGATACCATCCATTTGTACCGAATGTTATGCAGCTCTATGGATCTCTTCCACAGAATTTCAGCTCCCTCAGCTTCCATTGCTGGTGAACTCCCTTTAAAATTTATATCGCATTCCCCGGATGCCAAATGTTCTCTTCTCCACTCTTCAAATCGCTCATTGTCGTCTTCACACTGACTTTTCTTCGATGCACACTTTTGACATGCTTTTGACAAAACATGGTAATCTAGTACCTCACCTGTGTCCACTGAAACCACAAAAACCACACCTGTCAATGAGGTGAAGCCCCTTTTGGCCCACGTGCCATCAAAACTTACTGCCGCATCTATAACATTTCCAGTATCAGACTCTCCATTCTCCTCCGTGATAAGCTTTCGAAGCTTCTGGCCTGCACTCAAGAGTTCTTCTTTGGTCACGCTTTCTAAGACATCTAAAATAGTCTCCACCTGCTTGTAATAGGCCCTCTTAGACAGACATGGCATGTTCATAATACTGCAGAATGATGCAAATCCTTCGTAACCACAACCAGTCTCAATTGAGTGGTAGACAGCCCTTCTGTTTACGTCAAATGACTTTCCTCTTTTGGAGATGTTGACTGAGGTGTGTAATGTGGTGTCTTCATCACAACCATCACAGCATATGGAAAGATCAGACATCAGCCCTGCACGCCTACCAGTGTTCTCTTGAATAGTCAGATTCCCTAAAACCAATTATAGTGTATTTGAAAAATAGATACATTCTTCAAAAATGTAAAAGCAACCAAAAATTTTATTGTCATATACCCCCTATACCCACTGCCCCCACAATACTAATGCACAATAATTTTTAAAATATATAAAATTTGCTTACATACATTTATATTTATAATTTCAATTTCAAACACATTTGGTTAAATAAACTGTCCTACAAGTTTCATGTTGCTTTACTCACCTTCCTCGCATCTGTGCACATTGGAAAGGACTGAAGATAAGTTCTTCAAATGGACCAGTCTGTAACCATCCTCTGCCTCCACTAATTTAGTTTTCTTAGTTTCTGTTTCGCTTTCTGAGCTTTCAGAACTGTCATCTTCGGAGTTGTACAGCTTCATCTTCTTTCTAGATGCACTCTCTGGTTGATCAAGCTCCGTGTCTGAGCCTTCCATGTCACTTGTTTCCAATAACTCTTCGTGACTGTCGTGGGGCATCTCCGGTTTTGAGCGAGCAATTTCATCCTCTTCCAACACTGGTTTTTCCAGCAATTTTGCATACCAAGGAACCCCACTAAACCCTTTTCCTTTCCGTGTTTTTCTGAAACGACTTCTATGCCTTTTCCCAGCCATATTCAACCAAAAATATTCCTATATGTCTATACTCTGACCTCCAATGCTCCCACAGCTAAAATTCTATACCATAATGCAATTGGCAATACCCCACTTCATGTAAGAGGTAACAGAATGCCCTATTTGACAGTGGTTCGATTTTCGCGCTTTCTTGGGGATTCAAGAGGTAGTAAACAAGAGAAAAACAAAAGTTATCATTCCCGTTGCCATGGCAACATGATTTTTATAGATCACCTTGTCCAATAAAGTGCCTCGCTGACGTTAAATTATTAAAAATAGTCAAAAAATTCATTTGTCAATGGAAAGGTAAATAGTAAAAGATGTGTATTCCAACGAAAAATTTTTTTCCATTTTTCCACCAAATTTCAGGTGGACCCCCGCCTTAAGTTGGTGTCTTGGGGCCATCGCTGTCCTTCAGCTACATAAGTTTCAGTTCCTTTCCCATGTACAATCACTCCTACGATATGAGTCCTCAGCTGATGTAGAGATCCCAGCACTTTTGGTACCACGGAAATGAGGAATACTAGTTTTATTATGGTCCATTCCTACAAAGAGAAAAACACCTTATTTGTACGTAATGTATGTGTGTCTCTAAGCTAGGCCTGAAAGCGTTAAAGTTATCATGATTATTTCCACTTCATCATCTGGTTTTGTAACAGAACATCATATTGATCTTAGTTTTTTGAATGACAATTATCACTTGATGCTTGTTGGAATAATAATCATGTCAAACTAACATATATCTTACTGGTAATACTTACACAATAATTGACATATACTTTGTGGGATTATTCCTGGCTTTGTTACCATGTTTGTAGTACTTCTCTCTCTTGCATCTTAACATGTGAACATTGAATGCCAATAATAAAAATAGTAATTATTATTATTATTATTATTCATTATTATTATTAGGGAACTTAAGCATAGACAATGAATTGGACGACGACGTTCCATATCCAAGAAAGACTGGGGAGACGTTTTCTTTTTCGGTGGGAAAACTGAAAGTCAAGCAGCCGTGTTCTTTTGCTAGACGACGACATTTTTACTCACGATAAATCAGGATACGTTTTGTCGCTTTATGGCATTCAAAGATGTTTGCAATTTGCTTCTTATCAGCCATGACGATGGTTTGATTGATGATGAAGAACTTATTGTTCTTTATGACCTTTATTCTTTGAGAGACCCGGATTTTCCATACGATTGTTACACAGCCTTTGACCTGGATGAGCTCGATGAATCAGAAAGTGTGTCAGACTTCCGTTTTCGTAAACGAGATGTACGAGCTTTATCAAACGTTCTACAGATTCCAGACACCATAACCTGCAACCAACGGTCTGTTTGTGATGGCATTGAAGCCCTTTGCATGCTACTCAAGCGCATGTCTTATCCTTGTAGATATGGAGATATGATTTACAGGTTTGCTAAACCAGTGCCAGTTGTCAGTATGATTACCAACCAAATGCTTAACTACATTTATGATACCCATGGACACAAGCTACTGAACTGGAATCATGATATTCTTAGTCATGCGAACCTCCAAACCTATGTTGATGCAAAAACAGCCAAGGGGACTCTGTTGGAAAACTGCTTTGGGTTTATTGATGGCACGGTCAGACCCATTGCGCGCCCTGGAGAACACCAAGGGATTCTTTACAATGGGCATAAGCGGGTCCACACCCTTAAGTTTCAAAGCATTGCACTGCCTAACCGTATGATAGGAAATTTATATGGCCCAGTTGGTAAGTTATTTAAAATTAGCTTATATTACTGAAGACAATTTTGACTGCTTAGGATGCTTGTTACTTCTGTTTATTTTACATGCAACTCCCAGGGTGGAGGCTTCACTTGCTTTGAAACTTCATTTTCCCCTCATGTAGGGCATATCCTCTTTATTGTAAAAGTAATTTGACCAAGAATAATGTTAGAAAATAAAAGTTCCCTTGAATGCAAATATTTTGCAAGTCCCCCATGCATAGACGTCCACCCCCTCTGCCTGCAACAGTTAACAAAATCACCCTCAAATCCTGACTCTAGTCCATACCCCCTCCCTCCTTGACTAAAATATACCTCGATGTTTTATCTATTCATCTATTTCACACAACAGCTGATATAATCATAATCTGTCTCGTTTTAGAAGGGAGAAAACATGATGCTGGCATGGCTCGCTGACTCAAGATTACTTCATGACTTAGAGCAGTTTGCCTTTAATCCAGCTGGCCAGCCACTCTGTGTCTATGGCGACCCAGCTTATCTGCTCAGAATACACCTTCAAGGACCCTTCGAGTATGGTGTGCTCACTCCTCAAATGGAAGAATACAATCGTAGAATGAGTGCCATTAGGAGCTCAGTAGAGTGGCTATTTGGAGATGTAGTAAACTCCTTTAAATTCAATGACTTCAAAAAAAATTTGAAACTTTTTCTAAACAGTGTTGGGAAAATGTATGTAGTTTCCGTGATACTTCGAAATGCACTGACATGTTTGTATGGAAACCTGACAAACTTTTTTTGATCTCATACCACCAAGACTTGAGGATTATTTTGCTTAGGAAATGGTGTGAACAGGTTACTAGCAACTGTGGCTGATACTATAAGATATGAAGCCAATGTTAACTGTTTTGGAATAAATTGGGTTCTTTTACAAAAGAAATACCTATTTTCATTTCTTTTGCTGGATTCTTATTTATCTACTTGCATTGTAGTTGTCCAAAGTTGACAATAGGTAATGGATCACATGCATCAAAACAGGTCTTTTTGAATGGTTCCAATTCATTAGCTAATTAAGCCAGTTTTGTTCAAAACACGACTTAATTGTACATGTATGAAGTTCAGAAAGATGCTTATGAACTGAGTACTAGATATAAAAAGGAAATGAAGAATTGTGAAATTTTCAATAAAGGAAAAACATTACTGAATGCAGTGCAGAGTCAAAAGCAATGTATTTAATGGCACCTCTCAGAATTTGGCCTCTCCCCCAGTTTTAAATGAGAAAAGTCACTGATTTAAGGCACAAACAGCCAATACAAATGTAAAAAACAACTTTATTATCAAAACTTTCAAATACATACAACACTGCAAGCACTTCCGTGCAATAACCTTAATCTATAACAAAATGCAACCTTTGGACCCAAAATGGGATGCATGGGTAAACTAAATTGTCCTTAACCAACAACTGTTTCCTTGTTTAGTTCATTTAACACAATTCATATCTAACTGCCAGCAAAGCCCACCATTCCTGATAGTAAAATGTAAAACTATAAAAAGAGACCCCTGCTAGTAGGGGTTCAACTCAGTGCAATGTAACTCAATGTTTACAAAATGGCTCATGACGAAATGTTACTCACAGCCTTGAACTAAGTTTAAAGAGTTCATTCTTTCTTGTTGTTTTCCATGAATGCCATCAGAAGCTTGCTTTGCTGCTGCTGTTGTGCCACTAACAATGCTTGCAAATTCTGCTGGCTCTGTTGCTGCTGCTTGTGAGCCATCATTGCTGAAAACATAGTCTGCTGTTGTTTGGAAGCTTGATGTTGCTTTTCAGCTTGCACCTGTATTTCTCTCATCTTGACTTCTAATTCCTGTTTCCTGTACTCGCTTTTGTTGTCCGATCTCTCTCTCAAGTAATCAATAGCATCAAGAGTGCTTCGTTTGACCTTTGGTTTCTTTTGTTTGTTCTCCTGATCATCAATTTAGGGCTTAGCCATTCTCTCCATTGGTCGCTTCCTCACTTCCTCTGCTGTGGCTTTTTCCTTGTCTGCCTTACTCTTCTTTTCAAGGTCTTTTGAGTCTAATTCCTTCTTGGCGTCATTTTCTTGCTCCAAAATTTCCTCCAACAGGTTATCGAGCTCCATCTGCTCCACTTCAACACGCAAAGCCCTCTCTTCCATTCTCAATTTTTATGCATATTTTGTCGATAGCAGTGAAAACGATCATGTATGGATCTGGTGGTGACTCTAAAGCTCGGCTGATGGATGCCGTTGAGCTGCTGGGCAAGGGATTCCCATGACTGCCCTCTTTCAGGGGTCCTCACCTTGAATTTGTAGGGTTCACTCAGAAGCACTTCCCTGCACATGATTACATCGTGGTCTGTCATCCACTGAAAGTACTTGCCTCTACACACAAGATAAAGGAATAGCAAGTCACAAGAAAGTTCCAACTTAGCGTAAAAATGCAATTACGGCGCTCAATGCGATAGGAAGAGTGTACTAAGATCTGCAATTGTTTTCTCAGTTTCCTCCTGAGGCATATATCTCAACGGAACGGACTGGATGACCTGGAGAGGCCGAAATATGACTGTCGATCTTTCTAAAACATCTGGATTCAAACTAGTGCTAGCCTGCAAATACAGCCACCCCTCATTCGTACCCGCTGTATTTACAGGCTAAACTAGTGCATTTCCTGATCATTGCGAACATTCTGTACCAATATATGACTGAATATATGAAAAATGTGTCAAGACTTTACACGAATTATAAAAATTTTATAATTAAAAGAGCAGTGAAAACCTGTTGTAGAGAAATGTACCCTTGATAAAGATCCATTGAATATCAGTAAAGTATCCTATTTTGAAGTACTCACTTTTGTTTTTTTAAATGTTTATCGTGTTTTTGACGTGTGTTCTGTCGCTCCTTTTTATCTGCAGATTTTTGCAGCTCTTCTTTGAACTTAAACACTTTGTACACTTTGTAAACCTGTTTTCCTGTGAAAAGTAAAATAACTAATAAACACGTTATTTAAAACTGCCTTTCCAGTAATGCGGTCATGGTCATTGCATGCACCAAATAAAAACATAAGAAATGGAATGCAAGTTGTAAACTGAACAAAAAACTGAGAACATCAACTTCAGATAATTCCGCTCAGGACTGTAGTTACCTTTCCAGTTATTGTTTACTCTTTGTTAACCGGAGAACTATAGTTACCTTTCTGATTTTAACATTTTTTGGCCATACTCGCCTAAAATGAGAGAAAGAGCATGGTTTTATGTCCCTTGACTTCAGAGTTTCACACATTTCATTGTAAATGTCTTCTTTCTTAAGGCAAGTTGGCAGATGTACCTAAATGAGACGTAGCAAACGAGGGTTTAAATTTTGTCTGATCTAGTAGTATAGTGAATGAATGAATGTTTTATATATAGTTTTACTAGGAATTTATGCGTTTCTCAGAAACGGGTAGAAAAAAAATTGGTCTCAATTTTGGCTTTGTGTGCAAGTTTAAAATGGGTGGAAGTATACAATAATCATATTTACCATACGCACGCATCAGCAAAAGTTCGCAGTGTGTCTACACTCTACCAAAGTGAAAATAATACTTACGCCCCTAATTTGTACATATCTCATTGCTGTCTGGCATCATGTCTCCCAGGGTGTGCATATAATTAGACAGAAAGGCTCTAGCTTCTTGGACATGAATTTGTGTATTAAGGCCCATACCCTTATTACCATGCTCAATGAAAACAGACCTCCGTATCCTCAAAATAGCAAAGTATCTGTAGGCGTTAATTTTTGGAAAACAAAGAACAAAACGTTAATAATCATCAAAACAAAACTTTTCGACGGATCAATACAATACTGAGGATGCTTAATTTATCTTTCATCTTAATATATTGGAACATAATTTTGTACAGCAATCAAGTCACAATTAAACCAAGTGGTGAACATGTCATGATCAGTAAACCTGCATTCCAAATATGGAATGGTTGCTATGGGAAAAACAGTTCCCACTGTTTGCCATGTCTGTTTGGCTTGTCTGGATGTTTGTTGTTTCTGTTTGTTTGCTTCTCATGTAGAAGGCAACTCCTGGTTCAGATGGGATAATGTAATCAACAAGAAAAATGCTGTATACGATTCTGTTTTCAGAGGATGGAGTCTGAAAATGTACTTTCTGGTACCTTGTACGAGCGAGAGCTAGACAATTTCTCCACGCCTTTTCACAGAGGCTGCTGTCTTTTCCAATGATATAAATAACTGTCTTCCCTTCCTTGTGGGTGTTCAAATAATCTAGAACCCATTGTCTCTGATCCACAGAACACTTTGAAGTGAACATCGCTCTGGCTGATCGGACCTGCTCCCCTGGAAGTTTACTAAAACAACGTTTAGTGCAACAGTCGATTTTCGCCAGAATGATATCTTCCACAGCTGGCACATGAGAGGGGACTGTTGACATAAAATTGTGTGAACTTCCCTGAGACTCGGAGATTACAGTAGTAATATACATGGGTATTAAGTACGTGTATGTAACCAAGACAAAGTCAACCTATCAAACTGTAAAATGAAAAAAAAACAACAACAACGACAACTATATCCGGTGGAAAAAAAAAATGACACGAAGCTTTATTTTGTTTTACTTTGTAGCAGTGCTGCTTGCCAGGTTAGACTCACATTTCTTGGTTGATTGGTTTTGATTGTTTTCTGCTAACTTCGTCTGTGCAGCCTGGTTATTGAAGTCAGAGAGTTAGAATAATATTCAACGGGCTGAGATACTTTGAACTAAAGACAATCTGATTTATTCAGTTCAACTGATATTTACACTCACACAGATACGTACATTTTCTTACTTGAACTATCATTCAGTTTAGCATAGAAATGAATATCATGGCAGGATGGCTAACGATGATATACATCATTTTGTTACATTTGTAGGATACTGTAGTAATGCACTTGTACGGTAAAATCAATAGCTGTGGTTTTGGGTTGATCTTTTTAAATTTGAAAAAAAATGCCTACAAGCCCCCTTTGTCATTTTTATACCGTAACGATAAGTTAACGAGGATCGATGCGTGATTTAAATCATATTTATCTTCCACTCGGCGCTAATCAGATAATTTTTTCAAAAGTGTCTCAAATGAAAATCGGTTAATCTTTGCTTTCCGCGGTTGTCGTCAGACATTCTAATCTGTTCGCCTTTTGATAGTGTCCTCCACAAACTCATTCAGTGAACGTCCTCTCTTAATTAATTTGTCGATGGCCTCATAGTTTTCATCGTTTTGTGCAAAAGATCTATGTTCCTAAAAATTGGTACCCCATTCCTTGGAACCCCAATATAAACAATTTTATCTGAGAAACACATACCTGATCCTGCTAGAGAAATTCCTCCTGTCTGCTGCCAAAATCTCTTGTGAACTTATTACTTGAAATGACATCTTCAAAATACTAGAAAATAAATAAAAGAAAATGAAATACTTAAATATGCAATTCTCATTATTTACTAGTTGATAATTATAATTATTATTAGCAATTATTGTTAAATTCAAGCTGTAAAATAATTAATTGAATTACAGTTACCTTAATCATTCACTGCAGAAGGTAACCTTGTTCAGCAAAGCCAGCTTGGCAACTTCAGGATCATGGTAAAATGTCTTGTGCTTCTCATGTAGCAATGAGTTTCTGACAATTGACTCAAAGTTTGCCAAGAATTCCCTTTTAATGTTGCCATTCGGGAGTAAATAAATAGCATGAGTATGGTTTGGAACATTGAAATCCAACATTTTGGTTCAATTTGTTGACCAGTTATCATGGTGGCATGTCAGTACTATCAGGTATTTTTTTTTTTAATAATTTTAATTTACAAAACACAGTTCTACAATACTTACGTTACTTACAATACGGGTCACTTATGCTGGCAATACAATACTCAATACAGTTCCTTACAGAAAATTTACTTGCAATACGGGCTACTTACACTGCTGACAATATAATACTCTACTTACGTTACTTGCTGTACATACAGTTACTTACAATACGTTATACTGTGTATTGACTTTGAGGAGGGAGGAGTACTTCTCACTAAAACATTTAATTAAGACAAATTTTCAAGCTTGTATTTAATGTGTAGCTTACTGATAAAATCCTGAATGGAGATGGCCAGGCTATTTAACTTGCTTGAATAAATATAATGGCGCATAAATAAGGTGGTGTAGTTGAATTTCCGTATTATTGCTATGTCGTGGGAGCTTAAAGTAATACCGAACAAGGTCTCCTCTGTGGTAGGAGAAATTTGACACGCATTCACTTGGTTGAACCAGCTCAAGACTTTTTGGGTAAACAATTTGGTAAACATACATTCGATAAAAGAGTGCTCAATTGAATCTTTATCTCCACAGTATAGACATTCATCGTCCGCCTTAATACCAAATCTGAATAGTTCTTTCTTAGTTACTATCGTTCTATGGATTAATTTAAATTGAAACTCTTTGAGTTTAGTTTCCTTACAAATATTTTTTAGTGATTTAAAGATCTTAGTCCACACGTCCCTTTTTAAAGAGAGTGTTTCGCTCCAACGTTTAGGGCCCGTTTGATCTTCGGTGTGAATCTTGACGTTAAGCAAACTATAAAAGTCCTTTGACTTAGCCTTGTGCAGATTAATTTGTGTCGATTCGTTGAGGGAAAAGATATTATTATTTCCGGTAAAAAATGATTTGTTGATGATGTCGGAGCACTTGGCTAGAGACCTTAAGCGTTTCAGAATAGCACTAACAACTTGATGATACTGTAAAAAATTGGATTCACAGGAATATTTATCCCAAAACTCGCAGAATGTTAAAAAATTGCCACCTTCATTCAATAGGTCATTAATTGATAGAATACCCTTTTTAAACCATTCACTAAGGAAGATGGGTTTCCTGTCCACGAATATATCTTTGTTATTAAACAATACTAACTCCTGCTTTTGATCATACAAGTAAAGAGTTTTTAATTCGTTGAAGAAGTCTAGTATTTTCTTATAGAAGGGAGGGAGATCTTTAGAATAATTTGTGTTGTAGTTGCACCTTAGTAGAAAGTTTAACCCTCCCTTTCTTCTGAAATAGTGCTCTGGAATAATACACCAATTACTATTGTCCGAAGTCCGCAACAGTCTCGGGATCCAGGCGAGTTTTAGGGCTTTTAACATAATATCAAAGTCGGTCATGCGTATTCCACCGTTGTCTGGATCCTGGTAAAGGCCTGATCTTTTTATTTTATCTTTTTTGTTTTTCCAGAGGAACTTAAAAGATTTTGTTCTTACAATTTCCACAATTCCTTTGGGAACATCCAGATTAGAGGCCGAATAAATAAGTTGCGATATGCCCAAGGTTTTAATTAACATGGCTCTTCCAAATATTGTCAAGTCCCGTGAACTCCACATATCCAGCTTGATTTGCAACTTTTGGATCTTTTTGTCGAAGTTGAGCTCGTTATTCTCTTTAATATTATATACGAAAAATATATCCCCAATATCTTAACGGGGCTGTGGAACCATTTTAAATCCAGAGGCTTACTTCTATTACTTTTCCATTTCCCCAACCAAAGCGCCTTCGTTTTCTTTACATTTAAGGACAGGCCAGCAATTCGTTCGAAATCCCCAACAATTTTCAAGGCCATTTCTAAAGATTCTATGTCCACATTGAATAGAGTTGTATCATCAGCGAATTGGGACAGCTTGATTTCCTTACCGAAGACTTTGATTCCTCTCACATTGGAATCCTGACGTATCTTATTTGAGAGTACCTCTGCAGAAAGAATAAACAAATAAGGGGAGAGTGGGCAACCTTGTCGAACTCCTTTTGGTTGTTTAAACCAACTGGTTATAAAACCATTGTTTTGTACCGCACTTTCTGTGTTCGTGTAGAATATCTTAATCCAGCGCTTGATGTCACTACCAAAATTAAAATGGTCTAAAGTTTTCATTATAAAGGGCCATTCAATCGAATCAAAAGCTTTACGGAAGTCTAGGGAGGTTAGAATGCCAGGTAAGTTTTGTAGATTCGTATATTCCATTATGTCACTTATAAGTCGGATATTTTCCCCAATGTATCTCCCTTTTACGAAGCCTGTTTGGTCAGAGTGGATAAGGTTTGGTAGTGTCGGTTCAATGCGTTTTGCTATTGCTTTTGCCGCTATTTTAAGATCAACATTAAGCAAAGTAATCGGTCTCCAGTTTGAAAGATCTAGGAGTGACCCGTCTTCTTTCGGAACTAAAGTAATTATTCCCCTTCGTTGTGAAATGGAGAGTTCACCTTTCTCGTGCGCTTCGTTAAAACTTGCTATTAAATCGTTTCCTAAAAGATCGAAAAAATAGGTATAAAATTCAACGGTAAATCCATCTTCCCCCGGTGCTTTATCATTCTGAAAGGTTTCTAGTATCTTTTTGCATTCTTCGTACGTAAGTGGACCCTCCAAGATTCCTTGCACGTCCTCTGAAAGCTTAGGTGATTCAACATTTTCAGTGAATGTGTCATAAGCTGTTTCAGAAAAGGTTAAATCCGAGGTATATAGGTTTCTATAATAATCTTCAATTTGCTCTAGAATCAGTGTCTCGTTGCGCGTAATAGAATCATTTTGTAATCGAAGTTCACTGATAGTTTTTTTGTTGTAATTACTTTTTTCAAGATTGAAAAAAAAAATACTTTGTTGGGCGTTCACCATTTTCTATCCAGCGACATTTTGTTCTAAACATTGCCTGTTTTCCTTTTTCTTCGTAAATTGACTTAAGTTCCGTTTTCAGTCCATCATACTCCCGTAGTACTCCATCGATGTAAGGAGAAGAAAAATTATCGCAGATAATAACATCAAGTTGGTCTATTCTACATCTTAATTCCTGTTCTCGGTTGCTGATGCATTTTGCTTTATTTTTGGAAAAGGAAATAGTCGCAGATCTGATTTCCATTTTCATTAACTCCCAAAAGAGCCTCTTATCCATCACATGGCTATAATAACTGCACGCGTGAGCATATGTATCACGAACCTTTCTCACATACTGCATGTCATTCAATAGGATGTTGTTAAATTTCCAGAGTCCTGGTCCCCGAGGAGGTTTGTTGGGCCAAGATAGCGAAATATAAATTGCGTTATGGTCAGGTGCGATAGCATGGTAAATTTCCGAATTCTTTACATCCCCAGAGAGATTTTTTGCAATTAAGAAAAAGTCAATCCTAGATTTAAGTTTAAGAGATTTTGATTCGTACGTGAATTTGCGTAACTTTGGATGTCGCATTCTTTGAATATCCACTAAGTCAAACATTTCCATTGTTGTCAGAATGAGATTACGGTAACTGGACGGTTTCCACGGTGCACCTCCGATCTTATCTTTTTTTGATAAAGTACAATTCCAGTCTCCCCCGACAATTAGCGAGGTGAGCTCTGATTTATTGATTATGCAATTGTTGAGCTCTTGCATGAATTGGAGTTGATTAGCCTGGTCATTAGGTGCGTAAATATTGCACAGTGATAGTTTTTGTCCATTAAGAGTGACTGTAATAAGTACTATTCTGCCCGAGTCATCGGCATAAGAATAATCAACTTTTGGTTGTACAAAGGGATCAATTAAAATACACACACCTTCACTATGCGTGGTGCCATGTGAGAAAAATAGCTCGCCACCCCATTCTTTTCTCCAAATATTTTCATCGGCTCGTGCTGAATATGTTTCTTGTAAAAAATGAATGTTTGCTTTTTGATCTTTTAGGTATGAAAATATACTCCCTCTTGATTTGATCTCTGATTCCCCGAACGTTCAATGATAAGACATCAAATTTGGACAAACTACCCGCATTCATATTACACGATAGAAAAGAAAAAAAGGAATTAAATGACGAGAAAAAAAAAAATACAAAAACTCATGAAAGTATAGACAATCCAGACAACGCACACAGACAAATACACACAACAATACAAAAGAGAACAACTAAACCTTTTTGCAAGTAGGGTAAAGAGATAAGTCACAGTTCCAAACAGAGTCCGTCCCCTCTCCCAAAATAATTCTAAAAGCAGGCTACAGATTCTCGAGGTCCTCTAATTCGATGATTTTGATGGGTTTCCCGTTCGGCGAAGTCTTCACGTAAATTGTTCCGTCCATCGACCATGCGCTCAATAGCTTGCCATCTCTACGTTTCTCGTTAGCTCTCGACATGATGCGGCGACGATAGGAAGTTAAGTTTTCGTTGATGAAGATCCTTGTCGACTGTACTTTCGTTGTGTAAGAGGAGTCGGGGAAGAGGTCGGCCAGTTTGACGTGTTTAAGTTTTGTTCTAGCTCTGTAGAGATTCGTCTTGGCTTTGTGACTAATAAATTTTGCAATTATTGCTTTGTTGCCCTGAGTATTTAATTTATGGGAAATTATCAGGTATAATATTATTATAAAGGTATATTATACTATAAAGGTGAATCTTCTTGGTTCAAAAAATGTATCTGCAGTGTTTGAATACCCTTTTGGTCCAATGACACTTGTGGCCATTCAATGGATGCAGTAACAGGCTAGGTTTCCACAATATTACATGTAATAGTTGATATCATTCAGCAAATAGTTATGGAGACAAAATCGGTGAATTTAATGCTGGGGTTAACCCTGCGATGTGCTAGCATCCCATTCAGCAAGGAGTAAGAAATACTCCTAACCACTTCATTCAAAGTAAACCAGAGATAAGCTCTGGCCTGAGAGGCTACCTAGGCTTACATGCAGACCACATCTTTTGTATGATTACCTTTCAGTGTAGGGTGTACATTGTACTTGCCGGAAAATGAAGCACTCTTGATGTTATGCTTTTCCACAGCAGTTTCCTGGCCTTCCTTTAACTTCTCAGCCATTCAGCTATTGAAGTTTTCTGGCCCATACTGTGACAATTCATCATTACATTCTGGAAGAGAACCCACTTTATAGGCAAATAAACCCAATGACCATAGAAGCTGTTCTGTGTTACATAGCTCACAATGGAGAGCACACAAATTTAAAGAGGACAAATCAACTTCCAAAAGGAATGTGATGTCGTCGCAGATACCCCTGAAACTAAAGTAGACAACACAAAATTGTTTGTCGTAACAGTAAATAAGCTGGTTACAAGTGAAAGATGTAACCTGAAAGTGTCTCTGCCAGATCTGCATGTACAGTTTATGCTTTTTCAATTTTGTAACCCTTGTCTGAGAAACATCCACCAATGATTTCATTTTGCTCAGTACATGTAAATGACATATGAACCGACATCTTTTTCACATAGGGCAAAAATTATACATTTCTTATTATGGCCAAACCCAAAACATTTTAAGAATAAGTTTCAGATATAAAACAACCACTTTTAGTTTCACAGACATATTCAATGTTTCAGCAGGAAGTTCTACCTTCTTTCAAGAATATCAGTGACTGAAAGTTAAAAATATCAGTGACTGAAATTATGATCTTGATTGTGAGAATCAAATTACATGGAAGATCTTTCAATGTAAAAAAAATAGAATGAGTAGTGAGGCTATATTTGTCTTCCAATGTTGGCCTTAGAGATACTAAAATGCTCTGGGCAAATAGCACGGACACCAAGATCACATGAACAATCCTGTAGGGAAAATTTTCTAAGTATTTGCATGTTGAAGACTTGGATTTACTGGTACATGCACTAGCAGTTTTAATACACCGATCATGTTATGACAACCTGAAAAAAGATTTTTATTGGCACCTGGCATGATACATGCATGATGCAATAGTTGACAAGCAGAAACAATTGCATCACTCTGAAGTCATCTTTCAATTAACTATAGCCCTTATTTAAATGAATAATTAAATATACAGTAAACAAATATATTTACAATGTATCAACATCTTTGGATTTAACATTGATGTGCTAATTGGGGACACTGTAAATTAACAAACAAGGAGGATTTGAATATCCAGATTTCGAATCCAACATCTTAAGCCACTCAGCCATGCCACCTTCCAAATGCAACATTTTTGTTACTTAGTTTGTGTATATTACACAACTAACAACTACGAAAATGAAAAAGTAATGCAAACATGCCCTCTAAGGTAAATAACTTAGTACATACCCTTAGGCATTGCATATAAAACAGAACTCAACATCAATGCCTTGTTTACCAAGTTTGAAATTCTTGTAATCATCTTTCACAAGTAGCAGATACAATGCCTTTAAGTCCGGTATGACTACAAAAATTTAATACTTGTTATGAAAATTGTTAAATAATATTATTAATAACAAATGTTTGCTGTTCTTAGTTATCTTCACCCATCCACAAAGTGCCATTTTTCTTCAGTGCAGCCTTTTGCCTTCTTACATTCATAATCAACTTTTTCAGGCTTGTCCTTAAGACACAAGAATAACATTGTGTTCATATTAGGAAAGCTTGCCCACAGACCTTCATTATATCAATATCGAAGTCCTGAGTGAGCTTGGGAAAACTTCTTAGGACAGTGACTACAGTATGAATTATCAATCAATTAATATCAGCTACAACACCAGATTTTCTGAGTTTCTTGGTACTGTAAGCTATTAATCATAATAATAAGTTGTTAACTTAACACTTACAACACATGTACTACCCAGAGTTTTCTACAAGGGAATGGTTAACAAGGTGCTGCACAGGTGACCACTCAGACACTTAACGTTGTACAAGGGTGGATAGTATTCTATGAGAGTTTGTACTAGCCTGGTTGCAAGGTGAGCTTTGACTGTAGTACCCTTTGGTCAAAGTTGATGATGACATAAAAATAGTGGTGAAATTGTTTCAACTTAGAGACTTTCTTCCCTGTTGACAGCAATGACACAATGATGGTCTACCAGTGAATGGACAGCAATGGGAAAACAAATCAAATTTGACTGTAAGAGTGAAACTACCTGTATGCTATTTAAAAAAAAGTACTAACCTGTCCTCTTTACACTTAGCAACTGCTAATTTACAACTTTGATTGGAAAGGAATGGTGTTTCCATGCTTAGGAGGACATAACCCTTTTCCACCACAGCTCCTTAGGTTCTCCACTAGCTCCTCTAAGGTTTTCCATACACCATTTCTCCCATCAAGAGTGGCCTTCTTCTGAAACAAGCAACACTGTGCTATCATTTTGCTCAATGTCTCATCATGGCCATACAGTATTGATGCTTTCCATCACAATTCCCACTTTTTTGTGATCTTCCTTTTCTTGGTTAGTGGGGCAAAGCAAGAGCATTCTATATCTGACACTGATAACAAAGAACCATCTGAAGATGACAAAGGTGAACTCAAAGTTGACAAATTACTTGTTTTGGTGGGCTTTTCAAAGAGTGATTTGAGAGATCTGCTGAGGAAGGTTCAGGCTTCGAATCAGCTGGTGGTAGATCATCCCTGGCATAGTTGCATCTGTTGCTACCTCTCATAGTAGACTCAAGAGCTCTGACATTTGCAATCGTCGGTTTGAGACAACCCTTTTGAGGTAAATTTAAAAATTCCTACAATTACTAAGAGTTTCCTAAGAATTCGTAGGAAAAAATTCCTAGGAATTCCAAGGAACTTAAGGTGTGAATTTTCAGGGTAATTCAGACTCGGAATTCCAAGTTTGCATAGAGCTGACTTGGAATTCCAAGGAATTCCAACTCAGATATACTCACCGTGAAATTTCCTTAAAATTCCAAAAAATTCCCAGGAATTTCAGAGAATAACTTGGAACTTGTAGGATTTTTTAAGAATAGCTTGGAATTTTTTGGAAAATCTGAATAAAACTGGGAATTTCTCATCATGTGTGGGCCAGACAAATTTTGTTGAAATGCATGGCATTAAAATAACAAATAAAGTTACTGATAACACATCAAACAGGTTTGAAATCAATGGTTTAATTACACTGGCTTTCATGAATTTTAAAATAAGAATAATTATCCTATTTCTTTTTTATTATATCAAGAATCAAAAGTAAAACTGAAAACAGATATGAAGGTCAAACAAAACCAAATGCTACGTATAATAAAATTTCCTTGTTTAAAGAGAACTTTTTTTAGATAATTTACTTACTTTTTTTGTTTTTTTTGGTTGTACATATCCAATAATTTTCCATAAACAAAGAATAGGAACATTTACATGTAGATCTGAAAAAAAAAATGGATAAACATTAGTGAAGTTCAATGGGACTTAGCTCTGCTTTTTCAAAAATAGTCACCAGGGCTTTTGTTGTTGCCCCGAATAAAATTGTCCACCACTGTCCTCTTGTAGTCATATATCTTTCCCATAGTAGCTAAAAATGAGTAAATAGTAAGCACTTTGTTCAATGTTTTAAATTACACTTTAAGTGCAGGTAATCATTGCTTTGTAATAAATGATCTCCTTTCAGGAATGTTTCACCTAGAAGGTGTTTTTCTTTCACTTCTTACTTTGTTATCAAAATGAACTATCAGAATGACAGGGCTGTACTTGCTGAAACTACCATATAACTTAAATTATCACTTTTAAACCACTCAGTTTCTTAAGACTCTGCTTCCTATATATTCAATGCAAAAGGGTTTTTTCCGTGGATTCACTTCACTCAAGCGTGGAATTATTTCACTTCTGATTTCTAGAACACTTACACAATGTGTCTCAAATCTCCAACAAACTGTAACTTACAGTAGATTACGTCCAGCTTCTCCCTGTCCAGGGCAATACCTTCACCACCAGATGCTGTAACAAGGCGAAATCAATGTACTCACCCGGCGAAATGTTTTCTCCAGTGCTTTCTTCCAAAGCCCTTTGGAAGCCAAGTGGCGTGGCTGCGCCAGATCTTCGCTGTTGTGGACCAGATGAGGAAGATGGAAAGGGATGAAAAGGCTGGACGGTGTCGGAAACAGCCTGAGAGCGATGACTATGTAAGGCCTTGGCGACAAATTGCTGTACGGTCTGTTGGATGGCAGCCAACTGCCCAGCCGTAAACGGCATTTCCTGTGTGTGACCATCCAGTATGATGGATTGTTCGACAGGGTCCATGTCCAGTGGCATTTCAAAGTCGTCCTCTGAACTCACAGAGGAAGAATCATCGGTGACCTCAGTGACTGGATCGGGCTGTTCAACAGCTGGCCATGCTAAATGCGTTTTGCCCTTGCCCTTTTGGACGCAGCCAGCTGGCTGTCTTCCCACAGCCGAAGGTCTTTGCATTGGCTGGGAGGTGTTTTGTAGGCATTTAACCAGTTGAGCCTTGCTCCCGGTAATAGGGAGGTTAAGTGCCTGAAGGCGAAGACGAAGAACTTCTGAGGTAAGTGAAGCCAGGTGTTCTCCATTTTCTTGGCGACGTGGATGACAGTTGCGAGCCTGAGGTTTCGGAGCGCCATGAGGACGAGCCATAGTTACAATTTTGAGGGCTAACTAAAAGTTACAGTAGTGATATAACAAGTAAATGATGCTAAAGTCCAAGCTAAGACTCTTTTATAGGTAGACCGGTATAAAATCGTGTACCATGAAAAGTACAGAGCCCACGCGGCCTTGAACAAAACAAGAATGGAGCTATTTAAAAGACTAGCCATACAAATGCATGATATACTTAAACCAGACGTTGTTGCAACATGCATGGGTGAAAGGCTATTGTGAGTATTGTTTAAACTAGACAAGACAGACTTCTATAATGTTCTAACGCGTAACAGTTCTATTGCGTTACGTTTAACAATAGTAAGCTAGTGACTGTACGTAAATAGAGTCACGCTCCATTAACTGCGCTTTAACGATTGACTTTAAAGCTTTATAATCCAGTAAAACCGCTCTCTGGTGGGAGAAAATGGTGTAGTACTAGGGGTGGGAAGGGGTAACTATGATGGTTCCTACAAAATTGATGCAAACTTGTTGAATGAATAGAAAAAAAAGCCCAATTTTTACAACTCAACTATACTTGTCTTCCATGAAAACCAATAAAAATGCTTAAATTAAAATGAGAGTTGTGATGAAAAAGTCTGTGCAAGATAAATGCTGGGTGAAGCTCACTGAATAAGGCATAAACAGGAAAATCATTAAGCTCTTGAAATCGCTTACCAGTCTAATTTTCAGTCTTCCTTGTACTTTATATTAATGAAGTATGTGTGGCTAAGGGAAAATGCTAGAAGAGGAAAGCCATAATATAAGCAAAGAAGGAAAAGTGGAGATTGATTATCTTAATTCTGCCGAATGAGATATAAACAACTTTCTGAAGAACAACCAGGGTCGAGATTAAACGGAATTTAAACAATATTTTGACCATACAATACTCGCTTTCATCAAGCCAAAAGAGCATCAATTCCATGACTGATCTTTCCTTTTTACATTACAGCATTCAGCAATTTCTATCTCTGAGAGCAAAAATGTCAAAATTTGTTGCTTCAGACTAGTTGAGTAAAAAAGTAAAACTTTTGTGGATTGCAGAACAGCGGTCCATCCATATTTGGTAAGTACCAGGACCATTCCTTACCAGGCCCAGCACTAAAGCAAAATGTCAGCTATTTTGACTTGTTTGTCTGCATTTTCATCCAACTAGCACGTTATTAACCTTGCAAGGTGGGTTGAATTTAACCCTTAATTTAATCCTTGGATAGTGCAAATCCAGCTTGGAGAAACAATTCAATCAAACGATAAATTTATTTCGTTGATTATGACGATTTAATTGTGAATTAAAGTAAAGTTAATGTAAAGAAAAAAGGAGTCCTCTACCGCTGAAAAAAAAACCATTATTATCCAGTATAGTCTTACCTTGACCAAAAATGGGCTGTGATCGAAACTGTTCACAAAATCTTTTGCCATTTTAGTAACCGCAAAAATAATTCAAGTCAGCTCTTAAATAACAAGTTTCCTTTTAAATTTGAGCGATTCAATCATGATTATCCAAATAAGCCCTGGGACGAGGTTGATCCAAATATGGGTGGAATCTTTCACATCAGGAGATCACAAACACATGGGCTCAATTCATGCAACAATGGCAGAATGTCAAGGAAGGTCTGCGAAATGCCTTTTGTCTCTAAGCCCAATGTCAAGTGCGGCACGGAAGGTGGTTAGTATTTCATTCTCCTAATTACGTTAAATTTCACTTGTGGCTTGTCGATGGCCCACTTCTCTGCAACTCAAGCCAGAAGCCTGATACAAATTTTTCACAGTTGAAAAAATTTGTATTGGTTTTTCCCACCTTTCAGGGTGGTCATGAAAAGTAATTGAGAGTGTATGTTTGCAACGTTCCCTACTTTCCCAGAATCATGGTTTCAAGGTTTGCAGACATTAATTCAGTGGAACAATTTTATCCTACCCAGGAAACGAAAATACGAGAAAGGAAACTCAACAGAATGTTGCTCTGCTTAAGGAGTTTGTGACGCTGAGTAATGAGTCAAGACTTTAGAAGCAATTCACCTGAAGGAGCTGAATGCCTACATCACTGAATTTATCATTACGGTTTGAAAGAAAGACAGCAACAAAGACTATGAATCCAGATCCTTATGTTCTTTGATGGCCAGTTTTGGACAGTATTTAACGAAGAAGAATTACGGACTCGGCATTATGAAAGACACCGCATTTGAACAGGCACGCAAAGATTTACAATCGAAACAAAAGGATGTCAAACAGAAAAGAAAAGGAAATAAACCTAATGCTTCAGTTGCCCTCAAAGAAGAGGAAATAAAACTACTCTTGGAGAAAGAATCGTTAGGAATGTCTACTCTTGAGGCCCTGCTGAATACAATTTCATGACGAGCTTTGCCCTCTGGAAAAATTTACGCAAATTAGGCTAAGGAGGAGAAATTCTCGTCCATGGTTTATCATTAACTGAAAGAAAACACTGTATTCAACACGTTTACACTCTAGGTGTCGCCTAGGAATTTCCAGTAATTACTTTTTTCGCACTTATCAGTGTTCAAATGCATGCCAAGAGAAACACAAACCAATTTAATTAACTATCTCGTGACATGAAAACAAATGGTTTCCAGACATCAACACATGTGGCTGTAGCTGTATTTTGTGAGGAGAAATTTGGTCACATTTGTCTTCAGGGCGTTGGTGTTGCTGGATAAAACTCTCATGAACCACGTCTTATTTACTCTCTTAGTTAGTTAATGTTGCTGTTCCTCAGAGACAAATACACTGTACTAGTGGTATTAAAAGCATGTCGCTCTCTTATAAAAAGAATGTATATAATATATCTTTACAAGTCAAATTCTAAATAACTGGAAACACTACTTTCATTGCTCAGCATGCAGCGAACTGAAAAAATCAATAGTAACGTGATGATTCTTTATTCGCAACACTAAACTGAAAGCACAGTTTTTGAAGAGAAACACAGATAATCTGCAAATATCACTATTCCAACAGTAGCATTTTCAATATGAGGTTCTTCATCTAAAAAATAAAATGTGAACTGACAAGGGCACTATAAGAGACATTTACAAAGTTACTTCATACTGACCTATTTAACTATTTGAGAACAACTGAGTTTCTTTACTTCAAGTGACAAAATCTTTAAAGGATGCTAAACAGTTCCTTTAACGAGGGACGTTGTTAAGGATCATTGTTTAAAGCTGATTTGGCCATCTTTGTTGATCGAACAGTTCCTCGAGCATGACATTGTTCGCTTTTAAATCGTTGTGCAGGATACTGCATGAATGTATGTGCACGAGCGCTTCAATGGCTTTCGTTAACACACCTAGCCAACCAGGTTTGCCAGATAATTTTTTTTCTAGTGGCACTAGACAAGGTCAGGCTCCTATGGTTTCAGCCATGAAACTTTGCAATAAGCCGAAGCGGCTTGCTATTTGTTATCACCAAATAGCAAAGGCACACTGCTGTGATCTCCGAGGTAGCTGATCATTCTCACTTCCTGGCGTACTTCTCGTTTGAGGTCGTTAGTGGTCCACTTTTTCCCAGACTTGAACTCTTTTACAGCCATGAGCAGATCTCGGTAATAAGCAAGATAACAGTTTCCAAATGTTCCTGATCCAAGAAATTTTTCTGTCTGCACCACTAACGAGGGATTGATCTCTTTAACATGGTGTTGGATGTTGACTTGTCTTGGTGGCGGGTCAGCAGGTTCGCCACGTTTCTTTTCTGCAAATAGTTCCTGAGTTCCCGGCGATGGCTGTCGCAGTTTTCATGGTTTCTTTCTTGAACCGTCTGCTCCACTACTTCTCGCACAGACGTAACTTTTTGATCTTCTTTTTTGCCAATAGTTGCCGAGTTGCCAGTGATGGCTGCCACTGCTTTCAAGGCTTTTTCTTGAGCCTTCTTCTGTCTCAACCTTTTCTTTGCTTTTTTCCAAATTTTCTTCAACTTTTCTGAATCTTTGATTGTTTTGGATTTGTTTGAAGCCATTAAGGATGAATATGCTAAAAAATTTACAAACGCAATAAGTTTAGGTGAGAATTTTTCTAAGCAAAAAAAACTAGCTGTGAAATTGACAAGGTAAGAAAACTATCAAAGCACAAACGCGTAGCGAAAAATTTGTTTGTATGGAATTTTTTTTGTATGATTTCATCCAGCTTGCATCAGCTATAATCAATCAACGTTTAAAAGAATTTTATAGCAAACAAAGCACGATACAAGAGTTGATAGGATGTGTTTCTCGTTTAAACAAATGAGGCATTACACAGGTTTGTGGCAAGCGTATATTTAATGACTTTTATCTTTGTTTTATCTTCTGTCAGTACTATAATAATTACTGTTAAATACTTACGGGAAGATTAAAAAATTATCAGATAACCCACACCACCCTATTACCCGCAGCAACGGTAGTTAACTGAAAAATTAACGCATTACCCGCTGGTAATCTGCCAGAAATTAAAAATTAAAAAATTTACAAACGCAATAAGTGGAAGGGCAAACTTATTTGCAAGATGAAAAATGTACACAGCTACCGTGGAAAAACTGATTTCACAGGCAATCTTTCCAAAGTGAGAGACAGAATGCGTTTCGGAAGCACTTGTAATGGATATAAATGTATATGATTGGTGGAGCACAAAGAACTCAGGAAGTAGCTATATTTGCTGGAAAACCATCCCTTATTTCACACACTATTCAGCTATTCATTGTTAAAAGAGCTTTGTTCCATAACAGCATGTCTATGTATAAATAAGTTCATGAAAAGCTATTACAAGGCTTTTAAGTCGCGGAGATTCTCACCATTCTTGCAAGCGTGGCTGTTTCTGTAGCTGTTTTTAAAACACGCTGCAATTTATGTACATCTGAATTTACAGTATTGTGCAAAAGTAATGAGAGCGTAATTCAACGAAAAATGGCGAAGTTTTGTTCACCTCGAAAGCTCGAAGAAAATTCAACAAATTTTCCTGCTGCCCATTGTTTTAGTCGACGTGAATTTTCGAGCAGTAATTATGTCTACTGATAATTTGGCCCGATTTTTCGAGCGAAAATTCGCCCTCCTCAAATTTTCCTTTGAACTTTCTAGCAAAAATTCACTCTGCTCCTTAAGTTTCCCTTTGATTCCCAGTAGTAAGATGAATTAAGCCAGAGCAAAACAAGAACGTTCGCGATAAAAACGTTATTATCATCGTGAGTGATAGTAATATCTCAAAGCCTTTTCTCACAAACTTACCTTGCTCATGTCCAGAGATAGCTGATATAACTATTGTTACAGTCTTACAGCTCACAAGCTCAAATGGTTTGTTTGCCAACCTGTTTTCATCGAACCAGAAATGCTACTCGCGAAAGTACTCGCCGTGCAGCCACAATGAACCCAGGCTCTGCGCGACCTTGCAATATTATCATCGAAGGTTCAGGCCAGTCTCTTACAGATCTGTTTAACTCCACTGAAGACTTTTTAACTCGTAGTTTTAGTAACATTCAAGCTCTATTGATTGTTATAAACCAATGTTTAATTGTGTACTGGGTTGATTTTACGGAATGCTGCGGTTTTTGGTTGGGTGCAAAATAATTAAATTTCAAAGACATGTATTTCATTCACTTAAAAGTACTTCGTAAAAATAATTGATTTTCACCATGTGCGAAACCTTCAAATGGATTAAGCTTCTGGTGGTTAAATCGCAGAAGAATGGTCTACAGATTCCTGTAAAAATTTCTTTGGGTGAATGATTGTGAGCGACGGGTGAGCTTTTCAAAGTATGTTAAAAATGCAGATGTTTGACCATCCATCGTCAAATTTCAATTTACAGGTTAGACATATTTTAGCACGCGCCACATGTCTTGAGCTATATTAAGTTGAAATAGACACAGAGCTGATAATTTCGAAATGTTCTAACCTTATTTGCTGTAAAAGGCAGGTCCAAAAACCGATTTGATGTGTTTCCGTCACCATTCGTCGCACATAAAGCAGAAGTTTGCTTTTGTTTACGTAAGGTCTGATGTACATCGCCAACTGTCAATTTATTTGATGGTCGAATACCATGAATCTATGACCCTCTTTCAACACATGCGATCACCACTGCAACTAAGTCAAAAATGGCTAAGTGATTTGTAGATAGTTGCTTGCTTTGCACTACACCAAAATATTACGTTTGATCATCATTTGATCTATTGCTGCTTGAATCCTTGCTTGCAGCAGTTTGTTGTTTGTTCACTAAACTCATACCTAGGTCTTTTTGCACTGTGCAATTATTTTTGGTTTACATATAATACAGTGGGCTACCCTCGGGGAAATGGGAGGTGGCCGCTTAATAGTGGTTGGCAGCTTAATAGAGGTTGGTGTGCCTTGAATACTTTTTCACTATCGGGTTATAAATTTAGCTAAATTACTTAGTAAACATGGAGTCAATTCAAGACAATCATGATAGACGTCATTCTTGGAGACTCTGGGGCAGTTAGTGGGGGCAGGGAAAAAGTCTGAAAGGGTCTTCACCTCAGCTTTTTTCTCACCTGTTTAGACTTTTCCCCGCTCCCAATAACTGTCCCTGGGTCCCCGAGAATGACGTCTATAATGATTGTCTCAAACTGACTTCATGCTGACTAAGAAATTTATAACCTGATGGTGAAAAAATATTCAAGGTACACCAACCTCTATTAAGTGCCAGCCCTTATTAAGCGGCCACCTCCCATTTCCCTGAGGGTAGCCCATTGTATTATATGTAAACCAAAAATAATTGCACATTCGTTTCATTGCTTAATTTAATCTCTTCCTACTCAACAAGACTGTGCGCTCCCTGTGGTTCCAAGCCTTATGGACCCTTACGTATTAGGATAGAAATTTTCCTACCCCTAGCCCCTAAAGTGGGATGACAGCATTGCATGACGAACAAAGAATGAACCGCTGCAAGCAAGGATTCAAGCAGCAATAGATCAAACGATGATCAAACGTAATAATTCGGTGTAGTGAGAAGCAAGCAACTATCTACAAATCACTTAGCCATTGTTGACTTAGCTGCAGTGGTGATCGCATGTGTCGAAAGAGGGTCATAGATTCATGGTATTCGACCATTGAATAAGTTGACAGTTGGCGATGTACATCGGACGTTGTGTAAATAAAAGCAAACTTCTGCTTTATGTTTGACGAATGGTGACGGAAACACGTCAAATCAGCTTTAGGACCTGCCTTTTACAGGAAAGATGGTTAGAACATTTCGAAATTATCAGCTTTGTGTCTATTTCCACTTAATATAGCTCAAGACATGTGGCACGTGCTAAAATATGTCTAACCTGTAAATTGAAATTTGATGACGGATGGTCAAACATCTGCATTTTTAATGTACTTTGAAAAGCTCTCGTGTCGCTCACAATCATTTGCCTAGAGAAATTTTTGCAAGAATCTGTAGACCATCCTGCGATTCAACCACCAGAAGCTTAATCCATTTGAAGGTTTCGCACATGGTGAAAATCAATTATTTTTACGAAGTACTTTTAAGTGAATGGAATACATGTCTTCGAAATTTAATTATTTTGCACCCAACAAAAACCGCAGCATTCCTTAAAATCAACCCAGTACACAATTAAACATTGCACAAAAATATTTGAGTGTTTTAAAGACGGAAGAATGATGTGGTTTTGCATGCGAGGGTCAAACTTGTTTAACAAAATGATGCGTCAAATGACGATTTTAACAGAATTTGGTAATTTGCATATTTCTTTGAAATAAAAGGATATTTTGCCAAAAAAAGCTATCCAGTAGTTTTTGTCACATACCATAGCCTATCTACCATAGGAATATGAGCGAAATCAAATTTTTGACCCTTGCTGCGAAATTAAGAATTTGTCTGATTTTTACAGGCAGGCACTCTTAAAAGCTAATTTTGATTCTTACAGGGTTTGACTTTTTGCCATGATAAAGTCAACTAATGGCTTTTCAACTTGAACTTGTAACAAGATTATAACTTAACCTTATACGCCATTCACACCAATTTTTTGTATTCCATTTGTGCTGCATGCAATTCTTTTCTTCTGACAAGACAAGTGCTTGCAGGAAATATTTTTTCAAAATCACTCCTCCCCCCTCAAGAGTAAACTGGTCAGCCCCTTAGAACTGTCATCAATCAAGTAATTACAGTAATTCACATTTGTTGTTGTTTCGCTCCAACTTGTTACAATGCCAGTGCCTCTTTTAGAATCATTGGAACACTTGTATCTTGTGTATTTATACTGGCATTGTAATTCTTTTTTTCACTTGACAGCCAGAGATTAGCATAACTAAGAACTGCTCTATCAATGCAAAGAAAGAGCAACAAGGAAACATTAACACAAAACATATGTCAGTGTTAAAAATCATGTTGCATTCTTCTGTAGTAACATATTACTCTTGATCAAGTTTGAGGAGAGTGCAGTGTTGATTACACACATGCACTTCATTGAATTTTTTAATGGCAGAATAAGACAAGTTTCCAGAGCAGAAGAGAATAGTGTTATCATCCACATCCCTCAAGTCTGCACTGGCTATTTCAGGATCACAAAGACCGTAACCTTTTCCTTGAATGTCCACAACCATTAGTTGTTTTATCTTTTTTTTTACTCTTAACAAAAAAGATCAGCAACTAAATTCTTTGTTAACAGTAAATTCGTTACGCCTACAGCTGAACAAGGGATAAAAGAAGCCAGTCTAAAAGTCTAAAATACAACTTATTTTTTGCCTTCTGTTTAATGTTACCAAAGACACTAGACTCGCCATTTTCCAATACAAAATAATTTATCACATTCTACCCACAAATTCAACACTTTTTAGAGATTCAATCAAGGAACATGATAAATGTCACCTCTGTGGAGAAAGACAAATGTTAGCCCATCTTTTTGTTACCTGTTCTGAAGCTCAGCTTTTTTGGTCTCTCTTTACTAATTAGTGGAGCTCCAAAAACGGAGATAGGATCACTGTCGATGAAAATGAGATAATATATGGCGTGACAGATAACTTCGCTTGTCATCTTGGCTTAAACCTCTCCATGATTATGGCCATATATTATTTATATACTGCCTCAAGAAAAGAAGAAGAGTTTTATTTTGATGCTTTCTTGGGGATTTTGACAAACAAAATTAAAATTGAGAGACAAATCTAAATCACAAATTAATATGCGAGAAAGCCTCCTATTGTAGCTAACCCCCAACATGAAAGATATTAACAAATTGTAATTTAAGATATTAACAAATTGTGACCTTCCATAGGAAAACATGTCCTGTTGAAAACAGCGTTTTTAGGGCGTTTGAAACGCCTCGCAAACGGGGTTTGACAGCGTTTCAAACGCTTTGCAAACTCTTTTCAAACGCTTTGCAAACCCTTCGCGAACTCCTTACAAATGCTTTTCAAACCCTTTGCAAACGCCTGTCAAACGGTTTGCAAAGCGTGTCAAACGCTTCTCAAACCCTTTGCAAATACTTCACAAACCCTTTGCTAACTTTTCGCAAACCCTTTGCAAACGCTTTGCAAACCCTTGGCAAACGCTTCTCTTGAGCACCGGCGGAACCAGTCCGCAAGGAATAAAACGTGCTTAGCAATGATTAGTTTTCAATACCTTACGGTCAGTAATTAACTGTTCTTTTAACATAAGTAGCAAGATGAAAAGATTTATATATAGTTATTCAGTATGATGGGAAAGTGCAGAAATGTATTTAGAATGCACGAGCACGCGATGTGAGTTTGTGTTTTGGTCGCCTGTGTTTACGATTTATCAGCTGATTTGACGTGAATGAAAACTTCTCGCCGGTCATACAAGCAAATGTTCGCTGCAGTTTTCTCGCAGACACAAAGAGAAAGGTAAAAGATGAATTTTAAATTTTACATCTTAAATATTATTTGAGCATTTGTTGAAATTTCAATCCAAACATTACGCGGTGAACACAAACAACTGACAAGCCGAAATTTTCATAATAGCTCGACGGTCGTGATTGTTTACGCTTGACAGATTTCGCGAATGAACCTTGTCATGAATTCGCTACATCAAACAACCGGGTGTTATTTTTAAAATGTACTACATAAATATGTTTACAAATTCGGAAATAAGCTTGTGCCTTGCCAAAATTGTCAAAGTATGGCTGCGGTATTTACCCGGAATGTTTACTAAGCTTATCTATTGTGTCTTCTTTTTGTGCTGTGTTTGTGTCGGGAAAACATCAACTCATTCTTTGCTGGAGGAAGAAAATCTTCTGTGTCTGTGATTTGGAATGGAATGTGTAACGGCAGTGTGTTTGTGCCGAAAGGGTTTCGATGTTCTTGAAGAGATAATTTTAAAATGAAGGGATTTCGTGTTAATATGCAGCTAGTGTAATTTTACTACCACAAGAAATGGAAGTAGTGAAGGCTTGATCATTGAGGTGAGCTTGTAACTTTAGCTAGATGATTGTCACAATTAAGTAGATCAACAAACCGAAAGTTTGATTAATATACGAATTGTTGCATGTATGAATGACCTTATCGTTCAATTTTTATCACTCCTGTCAGCCTGATTATCGTCAGGTTCTGTCTCGCTCATTAGCGAGACATTTTTAGGGCCAGAATTTCGACCGTGTCTCGCTCAGAAGTTTTGTACGGGATCACTATTAGAAGCAAACGACCAATTGTCAAAACCACCGAAGCTGAATAAAAACGCTCCGAAGGGTTTAATGTACTGAGCTTTTATGAAAATTATAACTAAGATGGCTTTTATTAGCATACAAACCCTTAGGCAAACGATTTCAAACTCTTTGCAAACCCTTCGCAAAGCCCATGCACACGCTTTGCAAACCCTTTGCAAACTCTTTTTAAACGCTTTACAAACTCCTTTCAAAAGGTTTACAAACTCCTTTCAAACGCTTTACAAACTCCTTCCAAACCCTTTCAAATGCTTTAGAAACTCCTTCCAAACCCTTTCAAACCCTTTTAAAAGCGTTTCAAACTTTTTCCAAACCCTTTGCAAACACCTTGCAAACGCCATTTGAGGGCGTTTGAAACACCATTTGGCCCAAATTGAAATGTTCGATAAGACCTGTTTTCCTATGGAAGGTCATAATTGTAAATAATGTTAGTACTGTAAGTTTTGTTAGTATTGTTAAATTGTAAGTTACTTCAGAATTGTAAGTAGTAGGTAATTTTTGTATGTAATGTAATATAAGATATTGTAATGAAAACAATTCTTTTGAAAAAAAAATGGAACTACAAACAAATGTTGTTTAGAAGATCCCATGCGCCGATTTTCCATCGAGTTATATTTGCAAGACTGGTACATGTTTACAAACCAGGAAGAAAGAAGATATTAGAAACACAAAAGCCTTTAAAAAAGGTTCCAACATTGCTTCACATGCCTGGTTGAACGACCATTCCATCGACTTTGGCAATGCACACGTGATTGAAAAGGGAAATTTCCGTGTTAGAAAAGCTTTGGAATCCTGCCACACAGCAATTATGATCCATGCTGACAGTAATGTGAAACAATTACCAAGACAATATTCAATTTCATTTTGAACTTTACATTAGCATTTTCACTAGCACACAAGCATTTTTATTGTTTTTATTATAATTTTGTTTTTTCACACTTTTATTAGTATATATTTTAACGTTCACGCTTTCTATCTATTACTCGTTAAAGACCACAGACTGGTAGTCGACAGCTTGTTTTAAACAAATTTTTAACCAGAGATCGTTTTTCTATTTTTCCAAATAAAACCATTAGTTTTTTGCCCGACTTTACATAGGTGTAATGCGCAAAGGTCTCCGCTTTCAGACTGACTTCACTTCGGTCACGGTAGATATCTCCTGTATTGTTAACATACTTGGATAATTGGGTGGTGCTATCCAAAAAATTTTCCACAGTGACACACTCTCTATTAAGTTTGCCAAAGTACCCTTTCGTGTAGGCGAATGTCACCAAACTCCTGTAGCTTCTCCAATTCTAAGTTCATAGCAAAATTATGGTTCAGCGAATTCATTTGAACAGCTTTACGTTCAATGTTGTGAATTTGATTTTCCTTCACCTTTTTCAATACATACTTTCCATTCTGAATTCCGGACAGTGCATTTGCCTCGTAAGCATTGCGAAAGGTCCCACTTGCAAATTTTTAGTTTTTACATTTTATTTGTAGCTTAATTGTATTATATAGCGTATTTAATTCTTAGGATTTTAACTTTTAGGATTTAGGATTTTAGGTTTTTAAAGGATTAGGATTTTAATTTTAGGATTTTAAACTTAGGATTTTAATTTTAAAGTATTGTAAAGCGCCATGGACAATTAGTGGAAAATGGCGCTGTATAAATGTATATTTATTAATTTATTTTATTTTTGTAACGAAAGCCTTACTTGAAATTGTTCGAGCCATCTCATGTCCGTGACAGAAAACTCTTCAAGTGTCAAAGTAACAACATCAGTTTTAGGAGTGATTAGCTTGCTAAGCTTTAACATTACACTTAATGGCATTGATGCAGGCATCATGGATGGTTGGGGGATTTTTACCTTCTATTCCCACAGACTTGCTTGCAGGTACTGATTGAGGATATTTGTGAAGCCAGTCATGCTGTTGATTCGAGGCATCTGGACGTGCAATACCAGGTTCGCTAAATATGATGTGAAGCACTTTCCAATTCTTTATTTGGCTTGTCTCAGTGAAGGATGGTCCCCTCTCACCAGCAAGCAAATCACACTGCATATCGGTGAGCTGGAAATGCTTTTTGCATGCTGCTTTAATATTTTGGGGCATAGCTTCGCATTTGAGGGGAACCATGGTCAGTGGACCGATACCTAAATATTTTTGGCACGTGCCCTTAACAGATGAGGAAAGGTGTTGCACTGTTAGAAATTCCAATCCAGTTGACTCTGCTTTGTTGTTCCCTGTTCGTTTCTTGCCTACTTTCGCTCTAAATGCATCCCAATCCTGCTTTTTCTGCTTGGACATTTTGGCACATGGCATAAACACAAACCTAAAGTGCATTGTAGGATATATAAAGTTGAAATGTCTGATTGGCTATGGGCTCTGTGGGCCTATGGCACTCATGGGCCATGTGCATTTTTTTGTAATTTCTAAATAAAGAAATCGTCTTTTTTATTTTTTACTTTTTATTTTATTTTGTTTTTGTTTTAAAAACTAAATAGATAAAATAAAAAAAAGCTAAAAAAAAGGAAGAAATGGAAAATAAAAGGAAAAAAAGAAAAAGAAACTAAAATTAACCAAAAAAAAAACAGGAAAGATATAAAAACTTCATGGCCCTAATGGGCCACCATAGAAGTTGGCTAAACAATGCGATGCAGTCTCAAAGTAAATGGAAGTGGAGAAACAACTAATAAACAATAAGATGAGATGAGGTTTTTGTGATACCCAGAATAATGAAGGTTGAAGTAGTTGTTATCAGCCGAAGGTGAAGGCTGAGGCTGATAACCCTTAGCGAGACCTTGATTATCCTGGATATCACAAGAACCAAATCTAATAATTGTTTTATTATACATTGAATGAAAAAAAATGGTCACAACAGTGAGTGGAACTGATAATTTATTTCTACACGTGTGAAAATATACAAATCAGCAGCACATAATTTGATTGACAAAAAATTCTAAGCATTAGACAACATGTGAAAAATTGAACAAAAGCTGGTTGAGAAAGTAGATAGCAATAAACAAGTCCAACCAAAGAAAACATTACAATTGTAACAAGCAAAATTTTTAGGAACTTGGGAGTGAGTTGTCTGAAAGTGTAAATCTCGCATAACATGCTCTTCCTCTTAGAGAGTTAAAAGGGGAGACAAATTGATATTAGTTGTTAGGCTTTCTAAACTCACAGAGTCTTCATTGGGAACAGAGTTGCTAGCGCTGGCAGCGGTTAATGTTTCTGACATTCTCCTTGGTGGTTTGATTGGTTTTGCTGTAGGCCCTGCTTGAACTTTCATTTCTGTGCCCACTGACAGTCATTATGTGACAAGTTTCAAACCCTGTTACAAATACACAACTGTGGATGCACTCGAACAGAAGCCTGCAGTTCAGATCATCACACACTTCGGATCACTCCTCAGTTCACAATGCTCTACTTTTTCAAGGATTTTGGTTTGTTCACGATTTGTTTGGTTTTGTTTTCCGCCTTACCACCATATACAACACTGCCACCAATTGTGCCAAGAAGTCAAGTCCTCATGTATTCATCTTCTCAAGAAACTCGGAACTCCATGGCCAGCCGTTGTGAACTGCTCAACTCTGCCGTCATCGCCAGATCTCTGTCTTTCTCCTTCACAAACTGTGCCTGTGTCTCTGCTTCCATCTCCTATGTTGCCTATGTATTTGCCATCTATTTTCAGTCTGCCATCCCCACATCGTCATTCATCCTTCTCAACAATTCATCCAACTGCCTCAATGCATTCAAGTTCTACATCCGCTTCATCAAGTTCCACGTCTGCTACTTCATTGCACTCAACAGTTAAACTGCAGATCAAGGCTCTGAGACTTACTTTTCCAAACAATGACAGTGGAAAATCCTAGATTAAATCCATGTTAAAAATGATTTTGAACTAAAAACTGACTTAGAAGCTCTTCACTCCCAAATGGCATAGCAGCAATTTGTTCAGTTGAACTATAAATAACCAATACCACTCTAGCGCTTCTTGCTACCCTCAGCTACACATGCTTCAAGACAATTATACAAATTAGTGGCAAGAATCTACTTTGCTAACTTAAACAAATTAATAACTGCACAGGTAACAACGAAAATATGTGAGAACCTTGTTCGGCAAGTTTTTGTCCTGCTGCACTGTTGGGACATGTGTTAGGGAAAAAAATGATTTCGGTCACTTAAATTTTACATTTTACTATGTCTTAGAAAAAGAACATTTGTATCGTTTCACTTTCTCTCACGAACTGTCTGCTAAACACAACGTCTGAAGTTTGCCATTAGAAAAAGAAAACAAACAACAATAACCAACATTGTGTCACTCATGTCCACTTCATGCTTGCCTGTTGGTCAACCTGTGATAAGAATGCACTGGCCTGACCAATCATTTCAATAGTCCCGGACTATGGGACAGCCTTTTTGACATGCCCTGACTTTTGGTTGAGCTATGGTTGCTTCGAGATGACTCAGATAGAACATGTTTCCACATAATTTAAATGAAAAAACTGTTGTCTACATTCTAGCTGTAAGACATCTGATACTCACCATCTCTGCCGAACAACCTGAAATTTCAAGGAGTAACATTAGTACTTGATGTGCTACCTTCAACTTAAAACTAATAATGCAGGATTCAAACAGTTTTACCCAACGTGTTATCCGACGCCAGGGACTTTTTAAGGTGCAGGCCAACTCCTGTAAATGGTTTTTGACCATCTCATCAGCTATTTCGTCCTAAGTCACGACGTAAAAATTACGAGAACTTAAAAAAATGTCTTAAAAAAGACAGATTTTCTAATTTTGTCTCTCACCGTTAAGGTTGTGGACGAAGCCGCCACTTCACACTGTACAGAAAGAAACCACATGAAAGTCCAGATCCCACCGAAGAGCTCAGATTTCCTAATTAATGCAATAACAATTGCCTTGACACCACTATCCTCTGTCAAAAGAGTAACCAAGGCAGATTTTGATGTCCTGTAAACTTTTACAGTTCATTACCTCGTTCCGCCACACATTCGATCTATACTGCATGGAAAGCTGACCATTAACTGTTACTGTCACTAAAATAACAATAACTTATGAAAAGTCAGAAGGTTGTAAAACTCACTTTTCCTCATGTATGTCTGTTTCAGTTCATTCCTTTTTAAAACGGCGGCCATGGTCAAGAAACTTGTCACGTACACTTGTCAGGTAGTTTTCTGCTTTCATTTGATACCGGACAACCTGCGAGTTCGTAACGAAAACTGACTCTTGGTATTGAGTATCAAACTCGTGTGATCTTATTACAGTGGAACCTGTCAGTGTATTTTCCATAAACTCAAGCCTTAAACGGAAAGCTGCATAGCTTATCCATGTTTCATCTTACTCTGCTTGCTACTTCTGGAATGCTTTTGGACACTCCGTGCAAGGAGTTCAGCTAGTGATGTCATTTACAGCAAATCCGGAGATGGTTCACTCTTCAGGGGAGGGGTGCAAAACGCGTCATTTAAAAAAAATAGATAAGAGAACCATTCAAAGAAAATCAGTTCAAGACAGCGATTGCAAAGTCCTAGTCTTACTTTTAAACCAAACAATTGTTTTCTTAAATTCTATGCTCCAGAAGGTCCAAGGTTCGATTCCAGGTGAGGCACCTTTTTTACTGTTTTTATTTTAGATGGCTCTGTTCAGTGACACGGCAAGATTTATTGTTTTTGTTTTTTTTTCAGTCTTTTTTGCTCAATATCTCGTGTTTTCTAGTTGAAAAGTCATCTTATTGATTTAGCTTTCAAAGTTTTCTACTCAGCTTACTTAAATAGACCAAGACAAGAAATGCTAAGCTATCTTCACGCACTGTCTCCTGTTTCATGGATAATTCAATGATAGTATTTACGCATTTCTGATTCCAAATTCTGGCTTTCATATTTTTGAGTTCCCCTTTCGAACCTAATTTGCACTCCCTTATATAAATATGTACATACTCATAGGGCATTAGGGAACAATGGTAACTAAACCAAGTTTACGAAGAAGTTAAACGTTTGTAAGGATATATGTGTTTGGGTATGCGATTTACTTGAGATCAAACACATATTTTTTTTATTCTTGCATATTCTATTTTCCATAGACCATAGTGTATAAGGCATTGGTATTAGCTTTTTCATATCACATCTGGTTCGTGTAAAATTCTTGTTTTACCAATTTTCAATTTTTTTGTTTATCGTTTCCATGGAAATATCGATTGCCTTAAGAAATACATAATACAATACTTCAATCCATTTCCACTTACTGGTGTAATTTTCATACCAATCCGATTTAGGAAAGACTGTTAAAAAGCTGATTGAAAATGCTTGGTATGGTCCAGAAAAAACTGTATCGAGATACCTTAAGAAAGGAAGGTAGTTTTTGTGTTAGTTTGTTAAAAGATATTGATTGTTAATATTGTAGGAAATCAAAAGACCTTGCGCAAAAATTCATTCTTGATTTACTTTGAAGCACGCCTACTGATTGTTTTAAAATTTTGTCTACAATTCATCCATTATGGTTTGACATATTAAAAAATAAATATCAAATGTCAATCTAGATTTTGAGAAAATCGGGCTTGTTTGAAAATGAAAGAATACGATAATCATTGTTATGATAACCTCTATTGCTAAGAAACCAGTAAAAAACTAAACTATGGTCACATATGATCATTATGGTGAAGTTTTGGAAAAATCGAAGATTGGCTTCATAGTGAATTTGTAATTTCGAAATCACCACCCAGTAGCTAAAAAGCTACACCGAGCCTCCTTAAGTCAGTTTATAGACTTTCTATGGGAATTTCACTACAGTTGCCACAATGCTAAATCATACAGCCATGAATGTGGAAATGAACCTCATTTACCTCAATGTGGCATTGTTTTTCTGTCTTCTGTGCAATCCAGCATTTTAGGCAAGTTTTTGATTCAATCATTTTTCCGTGTAGATTCCTATAAGAACGAAGCAAAAGGCAGGAGACTTGACCAGTTTATCGTCCAGAGGTGAGCCTGCAAATCAGTTTTGCATCACAAAGAAGTGCAACACGTTTTAAAATCAGTTTCCATTTTACAATGTTGTGACAAAATTTGCAAAGCAGAAGAAAAAACTATTTAGCCTTAAAAAACCTTCCTCTTTTAAGTTTTCCTTGCAAAAAGATGACTTCAGTAAACGGCCAAACTAAAAAGGCTTGCTTGGAGATATGAAATTTCTCGAAGATGAAACCTACTAAACAGCCTCTCAAGAAACTTTTATAGCAAAAAATCATATTTTGTATAGGTAATCGTGTTTTTTCTCGTTCAATTTGGAATTAATTTGCACTTGTGAGTTTTCCGAAAAGCTGAAATTGCACTCACTGCTTTGGCAAGTGCAATTTCAGCTTTTTTAAAAATTAATTCCAGATTGAATAAGAAAAGCCATATGATTACATTAATAAACATGAAAAAATTTGTGTGGAGGAAGTGCCGGAAGATTTTCCTTGAAGCTATTTTTTCACATATGAGAAAACTAATTTTTTTGAAAGTTTCCACACAATATTCTCGTCATCATTTTACGTGATATCATTGGCTTAGAAAATTTCCTTTTGTATTTCAACCAATCATAATCCAGAATTACGATGTGTAATTTGCACTGGTGTTACATGTTTTGCTCAGGTGTTACACTGTTTGCACTGGTGTTACACTTGAACTACACTGCTCTCAGCCAATCAGGATGGAGTAATTTTTTCATGTATGTTATGTGTAATGATCGTTTGGTAAAGAATCAGATATAGGTTACTTTCGAAATGAGTGTATAACAGATGGTGTTGCATTGGTCATTGACTTTTGTAGATGTGGCAGCTCCTAAAAGAGCCATTTTTAGCAACCTGAAATCTTCCAAAGTGATGAAATCAGGGTGTGGTACTTAAAGTTGAACTATTTTAGAACGGTGGCTCCTAAGAGAGCCGTTTTTGTAATCCAGGGCAGAAGCAGGTTAGTTGCCGTCATCCGTCAAACCGTCTTACATGTTTTTTTCATCTGGCACCAGGGTCTGGTAGAAGGAGCGCTGTGGTTCTGGAATGTACTTTTTGACCATTTTATTGAGGTTGTTTATTTTGTACGGATTGATTGGTACAGGACTGTCATAGATCAGAGGAGGGTGGTCTGAATCAACCTCTGAATGTGAAATCTTTACATGGTGCCATAGTTTGCTCGTATCGAGGGTCTTCCAAAACCACACTTTGTTGAGATGGGGTACCATGACAATCTTTACAGCTGATGGATGGCGACTTTCTCCCCAGCTAAAGTTCATCGACACTGTGTCCGTCAGTTCAAAGGTGTTGCCCTCTATATCTTTCTTGTCTAATCTGTACTTGTCACTTAGATGGCTGTTCCAATCCGAGAATTCTTTTTGTTTCATGTCACAAACCTTGAAAACAACAAATAATATGCAATTTGAATAAGGAGATGAATAAACACAGCGTTATTTGACAGTTGCTTGAAGTCAGCGAGGTAAGATTGTTTTTCATTTAAAGATGTCAAAATTAAATATCTGTCCTTATCCTCAGGCTGATAAGTAAAATTCTTTCACTTTTCAGAAATAGATAATCCTTCTTTAATCAATGGCTAATCGTTCGCTTAGTAATGGTCTTTAAAATCTAGCATCACTTTCTTACCCAATCAAAACTAAAGCCAAAACCAATCATGTCTCCCTCACACCATTTAGAAATTACCTTGCCGTTGGTTTTATGACACCCAGTTGAAAACTGCTCTAATCTTACCTATAGATAAATTCTTGACTTGGAGACTCCATGTGTGCATCACTGCAGTCCTTTTGCCATTTTTTGTTATTCCTGTTACAATAATAACTGAATATAATTCAAAATAAACTTACAATGAATGGTTTTGTTGGCTTGGCTTCTCTGACGACTGTAAGCCAATCGTCAGGCACCAATGCCTGGGCAGTTTTTATCCTCTTTTCAATCTGGGTGAAATCCCTGTTGACAGGCATTGTTAACTTGTTATGACGATTTCTAAATCTGGCCAATCACAAGCGTTGGCTCCCACAGGTTGACAAACAAACTCACGTGCACTTGCTCGTGCGAAGAGATTGAGGGAAAACTTTTTGATCAATTTCGATAATAAAAAATTAATTGAATCTACACGAAATGTTTATCGGATTTGACATGAAGCGATGAGTACTCACCTTGCTCTCTTTGGTCTGAAAACCATTCCAACATCTGGTCTAGCTCTGGATACTTTGGAGTGAAGCGGCCCAACGTTGTTCATTTCAGAGACATCTTCAGCTCGCCACTGAAAAGCTTCGCCTGGTCTCTTCTCCATCGACGAACCATCGACTCGCTAATCCTGTAATCTCGGATGATCTCTGAGTTGTTTTCAACAGCCTCAGCTTCAGCAACAACTTTGAGCTTAAACGCCATGTAAGAAGTACGGCAAACTTTTGGCATGATGAATACGATCACGGACGCTATGTAAACTGATAATTTTGGTAAGCATTTCTTTGAGACTTAGTCTAAATGGTGGAATTCGTTATGTTCAGCTGTACTTATAGACTTGTTAGGATCAATTGATATTCACATTCTCGCTGATTCGCTAACTGTTTACAATAAACTTTTGAATATTCATTTGGTTGTGTTTATTCGTTCAACAATCAACGTATGTTTCCTGAGAGGGACGCTTCAAAGGTAAAATTTTTCTGCGAAACTTTGGTCTCGGCTTATAGCCGAGAGTTTTCCAATTTTTTTTGATAAGCTTAAGCCCATCGTCAGTTCTCTCAAGTTTGGGGTCTCGGCTTATAGGCGAATAAATACGGTAGGTTGGAGACCCAAGGACTTGGCTCATTGACATCTTCAATAACATTTTGTTCTAACATTCTGTCAAGCTCATTATTAACTGCTTCAATTTGACTGACAGGTATTCTTCTTAGGTGTTGACTTACTGGTTTGACCTCTGGGTCAATAGCAATCTTATGTTCAAAATTAGGTACCCTTCCTAATCCTTCAAAAATATCAGAGTATTCTTTGAGGAGTGAGTCCAACTCACTGTTGCTACCTCGGTTGACTGAATTAATACCCTGGGTAAGTACATTTAACTTAAAACTGGAACTGCGTCCTAAAAGAGATTCAGCGTTACATGCTATAACATACACTTTAGCATTGACAACATTGTTACTTGTTCTTATACAAGCATTGAAATAGCCTTTACCTTGCAATGGTTCTTTTTGTCCATATGCTGTAAAGCGTTTTTCTGTTGGAGACAGTTCAAGGTTCTTAAATTGACTTCGGTACAATGTTGAAGATATTATATTGTACTTACAACCTGTGTCCACAATCATTTTGGTCCTTTTAGTTTGACTGTAATTGAGCTGTTGGCATTGTTGAGTAACATTACTGGTTCGTTCTCATCATCACCGGAGCTTTGGTCAAGCCAAGTTCCTATGTTGCAAACTTTGTTAGGGCGCTTCTTTGGAGGTCTGTCGTTGCCGGTTCTGGTTGGAATTGGACTCTGCTCCTTTAGGCTTGGAATGACAAACTTTCTGCGGATGCTCTATTTTTTTGCAGCCATTGCATCTGGAGTTGATTGCTTCACTTTTGTTCGTGCTGTGGCCATCCTTTCCGCCGCACCTGTAGCAGGCGTAAGTGGTTTTTGCTGGTTCCTCCTGGTTGTTGAGAACACGGTCAATGGGAAGAGGGTTTTCCTTTGTTCCGCTAGCTATCAGAAGCGAGTCTTGTGTCGCATTCTCCTCACTTCTTGCAAACTTGATCGTTCTGGACAGGCCGAGTTTCACCTGTTGTAAGGCCTTGGAGGTGTACTTTTCGACAATTTGGTCATGGATCATTTCCTCCTCTAATGTCCCAAAGTTGCAGGATATTGTAAGTTCTCGGAGACTTGTCAGGTATATATCAATGGGCTCATCTACCCTCTGTCCGCGAGACCGGAATTTGTAACGTTCTGGTATGATGTTTCGCTTTGGAGCAAAATGGCCGTCAAGGGCAGTTTTCACTTCTGCCAAGGACTCGTGCTCGCCTTGAAGCGTGTTGAAAATGCGCTGTACTGTCGGGCCAAGGCAGTGCAGCAGTATAGCTCTCTGGACGTCGTCCTCTTTCTTGGAGAGACCTGAAGCAATCAAGTAAATTCTGAACACACTGACCCACTGCTTCCACTCACTGTAAAGCTCGGAAGCATCCGCATTAAAAGATGTGGGTGCTGGCAGAGAACGCTCCATTTCCCCTTTGTGTACTTCAGCTGGTTCTGACTCGTCTTGTTCTGATTCTTCTGTATTTAGGATGTCAGCTGACTGTTCTGGATTTTGACCTGTTTCTTGTGCACTTTCTGCACATTGGATTTCTTCCTCCTCGTCGCCAGTGTGTTGTGTAGTCATTTAGAACATATCTTTACCGAGACAGAGAAGAACTCCCTTTCATGTCACATCCAATCTGCTTTATTCATCATGATCATTCTCTATATCCCGTAAAATTCTACTTTCACACAGGACTAGTATGTTTACATCATGCAGTAGTTTAACAATATTACAGTAACGAGTGATCGGCATAATAGCATAACGATGTTGCTATGGTAACCAATACACTACACACTCTGAATCCCTCCCATCTCCCATAAAATCCTTCTTGATGTAAGATAAATGTGAAACATCAGAAATGATTTGATCTGCTCTGAGACAATAGTTAACATCTCTCGACTGATTCCACAGCCGGTTGTGGCACACCAAAATGCGAAATTCAATTCTTGTGGCCAACAAATCATGTCAGGACTGGATAGCGATTTCTTCGACTCCTTACCGATGTATGAGTAATCACCATTCCTTGAATTATCTCTCTGAATTTTGTTCAAAAATAAATTTTTGGAGTGACGTAAATCGTTATTTCTTTGTTGAATAAATGACAAAATGATTGCACGGTTTCTGAAAAGATGGGTAAGTTTTGAATTAAGTTTTGAGTTAATTCCGTTGAAAATCCACCTATTCCCAGAGCCTTCCTCTTTCCATCTCTCCAGTACTCAGGATCTGATCCGGAGACATCACTCCAATAACTGGGGCTCTCTTTGAATTGTACATTCTGAGTCACATCATTAATTTTATTGAAGTCATTCCAGGCTTTCTGCCTCACTTCACCTATTTTCCGTTTCGCTTGTGACTTTTTCATCCATGCAGCCATTTTATTTGTTAAAATAGTTATCATAACAATCATCGTGGATAAAAATGATCATGTCATAAACTTCCGGGAACCTCTTGGTAAATCTCAATATATCAGACTCCTGAGTTGCTCTCTCTATACCTTGTGGTATAATTTAAAACGAACAGGGGAAATCATGATTTTTGATGCACAAGACAATGCGAAAGTGAAAAGGATACCTGAGGGAAATTACTCCCTCAAAACTCTCGGAAAAGTGCTCGAGGTAGCATTCAAGAATGAAAAAAATAAATCTACGATTTGATGATGTGGAAGGCACCATAGTCATTGAAAATCCACTGCAAAAGAAAATTCAAATAGATCGTGGCCTTACTTCTCTTCTCGGTCTCACCAAATTCGGACTCATTGAAAAAGGGAGGAAATTGAAGATAAAGACCATCATCAATCAGTTGACTTTTGACACTTACCTTATTCACTGCGATCTCATTGACTGAGAAGAGAATCTCTTTTATCAAAATAAGCAAAGCAAGGCCTCCTCCTCTTCCATCTTGGCGAGTTTTGACATAACAGGAGGACCTTTCGAGAGTGACTTATTCACCAGAAGGTGAAGCGGTGATAAGGAAAATAAAAAACCTTAATCATATCACTTCCATGAGAATTAAAGTAACTGATGAGAATGGTGATTTAATTGATTTCAATGGACTCCCTCTTAGATTCGAAATAGAAATTGTATAAAAAATGTCAGATCAAAATATCACTCTGAGCGGGCCATCATTATATCCAACTCTGCTGGACAAAACAAACATCCTGTCTTTCAGGATGAAAAAGATTTGTGATTGTCAGAGAGAACTCGACAATGAAATTTCTCTTTATCAAAAGGTGGGAAAAAATACAAGAGGGCTCACGCAATAACTCACACATCATCCGCTCTGACTGGAGTCACGGCCACCGTTCTGTCATCAAGCGGTCTCGTGGTCTTTCTGAGTGGAATCGGTGTGATAGTCGGTGCTCCTCTCACTGGTGTCGCAGGTTTACTCAGTTTCATCTCAACCGTGATGACCGTTGGGGGAAGAAGACTCAATAAAAAGATCACAAAAGATCATCTCCCTTGCTGAATCTTCAGTGCTTTCGATAAGCAAGTTAATTTCAAAGGCATTAAATGACGGTCGAATCTCTGACACAGAGTTCAACTTGATTCTCAGGGAAGTTGAACAGTATCATTCATTGAAAAAAGGTTTGAGGAGTGGTGGAACAGGATTTGATGTCAAAGCCATCAAAGAAGAGATAAAAAAACGAATGCCGAAAAAAGCTTGGATCAATTGTAGACATAAAGAGATAAATATTCAATTTGAGAAACGACCAGGTGGTTTTTCTTTGTTTATTCGGAGCGATAAATTCACAGACTAATCTTTCCAAGTATTCTTCTCTTTTACAAATCATTTCTATTGTTGAAAATTCTTCTGAGAGAA
>NC_138147.1:14645000-14700000 GCF_964199315.1 Orbicella franksi
AAGGTCGGCACTTCCTTTAAAGATATGTCACTGCCTGAAAACAGTGCGAATTGTACGCTAATCAGGGCATTGCTAAGAATGAGGTCAACCCTGTTTTCATTGACATTTAGTGATTCTTACTATTACTGATGCTCTTTTTTAGAGCACGTACATGGTGTTCCATGTGTGCTGAGCAATGAAAAAATTAAAACACCTGACAATTTATTTCCTATCTTTCGTATCATATTTTGTCAGTTCTTGGTTCAACGTGCCTGAAAGCAATTTTCTTTGTTTGGAAGAGTTACAACCCATTACATTTTGTCATGGCTATCCAACACCTGTGTCAATGATCGGAAATTAAACTATGGAGACAAATCTTAAAATCATAAATTGTGAGAATTAATGTTTTTCGAGAGGAAAGTGACAGTGCTCCAGAGGTAAAAAAAATTGTGCCTGTATGTCTTTTTAAATGAATAATCCATTTTTTCTTTGTGCGATTGATTGTTAACAGAATGGGGACGGGAAATCATCACACTAAAGTTCAAATATGAGTAATTTTATTGATGAGGCCTTGTTATTGGCAGTTACTGAGTGTAAATGATAAAGTACTCATTAACATACGAATCTGTGTGAATTGCATTCATACAAACATACATACGTACATTTTATTTTGTTTTCAAAGTAAAATTACAATTTTAACATGTCTGCGGATAGCTGAGCTAATCAAGGCAGGTCATGTTTACACGAATTATTAATATACAACTAGGTACAACTAAATACAACTGAAGGCAACAAGAGAACTAAAGAGACTAAAATTGACAACATTGACTACAGACAATGACTAGAGACAACTCTAGAATTAGAATTAGAATTCTAGAATTCAACATGAGGTAAACTAAGTCTTGAACTTGATTTTTTTAAACCATAATGATGATTTATTTCATGTTTCCTTCAAGGCCTCCATGACCGCTATCAATTTTTTTAAACGTTTTTCAACCGTTCTTTCTCCAAAGCGAAGCCATTACAAACTTTGTTATTTCTTGACTCAAAAGAAATCATCCCCTGATATCCTTATTTCTTTAAACCTTACGACGGATGTATTAAGAACCTGCAAATTTTAGCAAAGAGTTCAAGTGGAATATATTAAGTACTAAACTTTAATCAACACAAAGATCGAACACTACAACAAGCATATGGCAGACCTGATCCGAAAAGGCATCGATCTGATGTAATAACACCTAAACGAGGTACAGACATGCCCAGACTCTTATAGGCGGGAGCACAAATATACCACATCTCCCCCTTCCTAAGTAAACAACCTAATAGCAACTAGTAATGCTAATGGACTCAGGTCACTAATAATGTTCAAAGTCAACTCTATCAGTTCAAGTCTCAACGGAACTTCAGATAGTTTCAATTAATCTGTCCAGAGCTTTTCACACTCTAGAAGATCAGCGAAATGGGGGGGCAGGCTGCTTCCGGAAATTGCGGGACAACAGGTGGAGCCTTGTCTACTGCAATGGCTGGGACTTCTTCCTATACCTGCCTGTGGCCTGACTCCATTTCATTATGTACATTTGCTAGACTAACTGATAGCGCCTGTGAAGGGTTTGAAACAGAGATTCCATTTCTCGGCTAGGGTCTGATACTGCTCTGTCCATACTGTCCCTTCTCACGTGACCGACGAGATGCTTCCACACCCTTCCATCATTCAGTACAACCATGTGTGACCTCAGTCCACTTTGCTCAGCCACCAAGCATGGCCACCAGGTGTCCTTTTCTGAGGTCCCTCACAAGGACCTTCTCTCCCACATTTGGACGAAGAAGGGATAACAGAGTTCAAAGCTCGCGGCCCAGGAACAGACTAGCGGGAGTTCTACCAGTTGTAGGATGCTTTGTCGACCAATACGTCAGCAGGAAGTTCTCAATTCGTTGCTGAATTAACAGTTTGCTGCCCTTGCAAGCCTTCATGTGGTTCTTCAATAACTGAACCATGCGCTCAGCCAAACCATTCCTTGCCACATGATAACGTGCTACTCTTACGTGCTTTACACCATTCATCTTAAGGAAATGTGTAAATTCTTTGCTGCGAAACTGAGGCCCGTTGTCGCTGACACAGTGAACAGGCATTCCGTATTTGGCAAATAGTTCCCTTAAGATAGTGATCGTTGATGCTGCTGTTGTATTTCGCGGCATGTAGAAAATCTCGGGCCACCGGGAGTGTGCATCAACAAGAATGAGGTAGTGCCTCTTCTTATCTTCTGCAAAATTGATGTGAATGTGATGCCATGGATTACTCGGCCACATCCAGGGTGCTAACAGAGCTGCCGCCGGTGGTTTTCTAACTTGCTGACAACTACTTCAGTTCCTCACAGTCTGTTTGATTTCCAAATCAACATTTGGCCACCAAAGGTAACTGTGAGCTAACTCTTTCATACGGACAATGCCTGGATGACCCACATGCCATTCTTCCAACTTATCCTTCTGGTAGCGTGTAGGGATGACCACTCGTATTCCCCATAATAGACAATTTTGTTCAATTGACAACTTGTAACGATGGTGGAAAAAAGGTTTCAGGCGTAAATCTTCAACGTGTTGAGGCCAACCACTCTAGAAACTCTAACACTCTGGACAACACAGGGTCAACTCGTGTTGCATGGCTTATCTCTTTGTGTGTGATAGGCAAACAGTCTACCAGATGCTCTTCAACCTTGAAGACAGCGCTCTCACCACCAGCCGTCAATGGTAAAGGTAGGCGTGATAATGCATCTGCCACTGCATTTTGCTTAGATGGCACAAACTTAATGCTGTAATTGAAGGCTGCAAGAATAATTGCCCATCGTTGTAGACGCATGACAGAAGTGCCGTCTTGGGCCCAAAGATACGTTCCAGTGGTTTGCGATCCATTAGAATCGTGAAATGTCGACCATACAGGTACAAGTGGAACCGCTTCAAACCAAACATGATTGCCAGGGTCTCCTTATCAATCTGACCATAACGCTTTTCCTGCTTGTTCAGTGTTCCCAATCCATAGGGAATGGGACAGCGTGTCCCATTTGGATACACGTGCATAATGACTGCACCTAGTCCATAAGGTGATGTGTCCACGGACAACTCCACAGGGAGGCCTGGCTCGTAGTGCGTCAGGGTGGTTTCTCATGTTAATGCATGTTTGATATCACCAAAGGCTTGATCACAATTTGCCATCCACTTCCAAGGTTTATTGCCCAACAGTTCGTAAAGTGGATGGGCAAGAGTTGACAACTTGGGAATGAAGTTGCCAAGTGCTGCTAGCATTCCTAGAAAGGAATGTAATTCTGTCACATTACCTAGAGTGGGCACGTCCTGGATAGCCATCACCTTCTCATCAGTTGGCTGAATTCCTCTTGCTGAGAAGTGAAGACCAAAGTATATCACAGAGGGTGCCATGAATACACGCTTGGGGAGCTTAACTCTCAGGCCATACTTCTGGAACTGCTGAAACACTGCTTCCAGATTACGCAGGTGTTCATCATCGTTAACACCACCCACTAACAGATCACCATTATTATGCAAGTTCCATTCAGCCATGCTAGAAATTGCTTAATGAAACGTTGCCAGATAGCTGGACTTGATGAAATTCCAAATGGCAATCAGGTATATCAAAATGAGCCCTTGTAGGTGTTGATCATGCATAACTGCTGCAACACCTTATCCAAGACCATCTGTCGGTAGGTGCTCCTCGGGTCAATTTTGGTGAACTTTTTCCATGTAGACACTTTTCCCTGTATCTCCTCTAGCGTCAGAATAGGAAACTGCTCCATTTGAATGGCGGGGTAACAGTCCCCTTGTAGTCGCCACATATGTGTACCAAGCCATCAATCTTAGGTACACAGACAATGGGTGTGGCCCAATTACTAACTTCTACTGGCTCAATGATGCCCTCATCTTCCATCTTTTCCAGCTCCTTCTCCTCTGTGGGGCACAATGTGTAGGGCACTGGATGTGCCTTCTGGAATACAGGCTTCACGTTATCCTTGAGATGTGATTTAGCAGTTACACCTTTGACCATTCAAAGATGGGGTTTGAAAATCTCAGTGTAGTGTTCTTTAGGCATACAATGTGTTGTAAATGAGAAAAGACGATTGCCTGCAGAAATACTAGGCTTTAATCACCAAATCTCTGTCCTTACAAAACATGGCGGCCAACTGTAATCATGAGGCAACCACAAGCATTGCAGGCTCGCACAAGAAAGCTGAACATACTACATGTATGACACAGTGAATTATAATATAACGCAAAAACTCGCAGTGTTCAAGTCACGCAAAACTCACAGTGTTCAAGTGTCTAGAAGGCCTTCAAGAGGGCCTTTTGCAATGTCATTTACACCACATTCACCCTGTCCTTTAAAGATTAAGTCTAACTACAGGACGACGAACTCGTTGGGAGCGACGTACAGGTTCTGAATTCAGTACTGGTGTAAGTTCAGGTTCAAGTTCAGGTTCGGGCACAGACGATGGTTCTGCATCAGGCGTAACACTCACATGTGTGTCAAGGGGCAAGTTCTCTGCTTCCTCTGGAATACATTCTGGTGCTGACTGGGCCTCGACAACTTCCATGTGGCCCTTGGGTGCAAGGTGCTTTGTGGCCACTGTCGTCTCCCTACCGTCAGGATAGCGCACATGCGCATAGTGAGGGTTTGCCTGGAGTAGTTCCACTTCATCGACCAAAGGGTCCATCTTACTTGTGCATACCTGGCGTTTAATGTACACTGGGCCAGGTGTAGCTAGCCAGGTGGGAATGGAGGTGCCAGCTGACGATCGGCGTGAGAAACCAAAGAATCGCTCATGTGGAGTTTCATTGGTGGCAGTACACAAAAGAGAACGAACAGAGTGTAGCACATCGGGGAGGACATCCTGCCAGTTCTTGAATGGTAGGTTCTTGGATTTCAAACTCATAGTAACTGCTTTCCATATCACACCATTGCATCTCTCTGCTTGCCCATTTCCTTCTGGATTGTAACTGGTAGTTCGGCTTGAAGCTACTCCTTTTGAAGACAGGAATTCCCGTAACTCTCTGCTCATGAATGAAGATCCGTGGTCTGAATGGACATATGCTGGCATTCCAACAAGTGAGAACGGCGATGTAAGGCACTTAATGACTGTGTTCGTGGATACATCAGGACATGGGAAAACAAATGGGAACCGGGAATACTCATCAACAACTATAAGGAAGTACTTGTTTCCGTTATTTGTCAGAAGAGGGCCTTTAAAGTCGATGTTGATGCTCTCAAATGGCTGAGTGGCTTTGATAAGGGGAACCTTCTCTGGGCGATGGTACTGAGGTTTACATTCACAACAAATAGGGCACCGGCTTGTCATGTTCTTAATCTCATTGAGGGAATAAGGTAAGTTCTTGGTTCGCACAAAGTGGTTTGGCCTGGTGATGCCTGGATGGCAGAGTGCTTCGTGAAGCTTAAAGAGGGAATCTTCAGTGGCCATGGCACACATAGTCCTGGACACTGTGTCAGCTGGGACATTATCTCTGCCGGGGCGATAGACGATATCAAAACTGAAGCAGGAGAGTTCGAGTCTCCAACGCAGGAACTTTTCGTTCTTTATCTTTCCGCTGTGCTGCTTGTCAAACATGTAGGACACCGATTTCTGGTCAGTTTTCAGGATGAAGTGTCTTCCAGTAAGGAAGTGTCTCCAATGCCTCACCGCTTCTATTATGGCCTGGGCTTCCTTCTCTATGGATGCATGCTTCAGTTCACTGCCTTGAAGAGTTTGCGAGAAGAAGGCGACAGGTTTTCCATTCTGGTTGAGAGTGGCTGCTAGCGCTACTTCGGACACATCAGTTTCAACTTCAAAGGGAATGGTCTCATCAATAGCGGTGACAACAGCTTCTTCTATCGTCTTCTTGAGACTTTCAAATGCTTCAACAGCTGGCGGAGGCAGAGGGAACGACCTGCAAGAAGCAATTGGCTTGATTCGATCCGAGAACCTTGGGATCCATTGTGAATAATAGGAGAATAACCCGTAACACCTGCTCATGGACTTTGAGTCATGTGGAACAGGGAGTTCACGCAGGGGCCGTAGACGATCAGGATCCGGCCGTATGGTACCCTTCTCGATGATGTATCCGAAGACGGGGAGACGCCGGGTTGAGAAGATACACTTTTCAGTGTTATAACAGAGGTTCTTGCGTTTGGCAGCTTCAAGAAAATGTTCCATGGTAGTGTCGTGGTCCTCTTGGTCCTTGCCGCAAATAGTAACGTTGTCAAGGTAAGGGAAGCTGGCCTCAAGATCATTCTCATCTACAAACTTCATCATCTCTCTCTGAAAACAGGCTACTCCATTGGTGACCCCAAAAGGCAGGCGAGTGAACTGATAGAGATTTCCTCGAGCTTCAAAGGCTGTGTAAGGCTTGTTTTCCTTCTTAAGCGGTACTTGGTGGTACGCACTACGTAGGTCGATTGTGCTAAATACTCTGTACTGGGCCATCTTGTTGACCATGTCGCTTATTCTGGGCAATGGGAAAGCATCTAGAAGTGTGAACCTGTTAATTGTTTGCGAGTAGTCGATCGCTAGCCTCTTCCTGTGATTCTCGTCTTTAGTCACTACGACTTGTGCCCGCCATGGTGAAAGGCTTGGTTCAACGATGCCTTCTTTGAGTAATCTTTTCACTTCCTCGTCAATAAAAGCAGAATCCTCTTGGCTGTATCTTCGAGACTTTGAGGCAATTGGATGGCAGTCTGCAGTCAGATTCGCAAATGGCTCAGGTGGGTCTATATTCAGTTTACTAAAACCACAGACGGCCAAAGGTGGTTCAGAGCCCCCGTAATGGAAAGTGACGCTTGAATGCTGGGATTGGAAATCAAGACCAAGGATTAGGTCAGCACAAAGTCCAGGCAAGACGGACAGTTTGTAATCTGCATATTTACGTCCTTGGTAGGAGAGATCAGCGACACAGGTACCGGTGATACTAACTGTACGAGATGCTGATGTAGCCATGGATACTGTACCAGATGAAGGATGAACGGTAAGAGCTACCCTCTCTACCAACCTTGGATGAATAAAGCTTTCAGTGCTACCACTATCAAAGAGGGCTTTGACCTCCAGTCCTTGGATGATTACAGTTCCTGAAGACTTTGAAAGGGATTCAGGGGCACCAACTGTGGCAAGTGTAGGAGACCAGGCTGCAGCTGAAACTTTATTCTTGCTCATCTTCTTTCCACGGCAAACTTTTGCAAAATGGCCCTTCTTCTGACAATTAGAGCAAACTGCATCACGGGCAGGACATTTTGAACGAGGATGGTTGCTGTTTCCACAGAAGAAACAAGTAGTCGCTTGAGGTGAGCCATTTGATCCTACCGCAGCTAGTGTGCTGGGATCTATCTGTTCCTGATCCACCGTAGTGGTGGGTGGAATGGCTGCATTGACAGATGAAGGAGGACCAGAGTAGGACTCGGAATTACGCATAGCCAATTCCAGAGAACGAGCTTGATCAAATATGGCCTTCAAATCTAGCGTATTATTCTCCAGTAACCTCTGGCGGATTGAAGGTGACCGTAAACCAGTGATAAAAGCGTCACGGATGCTTTCTTCGCAATATTTAGAAGCAGTGACACTTTGGAAGTTGCAATCCCTGGTAAGTGTTTTCAGAGCTTGGAGGAATTCGTCCAAAGTTTCGTGAGGTTGCTGGCACCTCGTGGCAAGGATATGGCGGGCAAAGATTTCATTCCGAGGTTTCACAAAAAGAGCTTGTAATATTTCTACGGCTGCCTCATAGTCGGTGCACTCCTCGATGTGTTGAAAGATTGAGGGAGAAACGTAATTCGCCAGTACCGAGAGCTCGTCGAGGTCTCTTTGTGGTAGGAGAGCCAAAAAGTTATCGAAGGTTCGTTTCCAATGAAGCCATTCTTTCGAAGCTTCACCACTGCTAGGGTCCGTTTCCAGGCGCTCCGGACGGAGTACTTTGTCCATCGAGACTGGTGATTAAATTGTTGTAAATGAGAAAAGACAATTGCCTGCAGAAATACTAGGCTTTAATCACCAAATCTCTGTCCTTACAAAACATGGCGGCCAACTGTAATCACGAGGCAACCACAAGCATTGCAGGCTCGCACAAGAAAGCTGAACATACTACATGTATGACACAATGAATTATACTATAACGCAAAAACTCGCAGTGTTCAAGTCACGCAAAACTCGCAGTGTTCAAGTGTCTAGAAGGCCTTCAAGAGGGCCTTTTGCAATGTCATTTACACCACACAATGCATTTGTCGTTATCTCGCTCGACCACAAATTGCCCATTACACGGTGAGAACAAGTTCTTCCAGTGCAGGTGGATCTTTGCCATCCATGCCCATCCAAGCAGGGGAAGGGCATACTTTTCAACCCAAACAATGAACAATGGTAGGGTCAATTGTTGGTCATTGTACTCCACATCAACCAAGACTTGCCCTGCGATATCCAGCAGCATACCGGTGTAAGCATGAAATGACTCATTGACTGGCCTCAGTGCTAGGTATTTGAAATATCGTTCGTAATCCCTGTAACTCATGATAGATGCTGCTGCTCCCGTATCCACTTCCATTTGAAAATCAACATCTTCAATCAGCACAGGAACCTTAACTGCAGCGGCAGATATCTTCAAATCCTGTGACTCAGACTCTAAAGTGAAAATAGACGCATGAAAACCATCTTCTGAGTCGCTTGTTCTTAGTTCCTCATAATCTTCTGCAAGACAGACATGTTGTCTGTCTTTCTTCGGCTTAGGGGAGGACTTTCCATTAGGATATTCAGACTGCAAATGACCTGTTTTGTGGCACTTGAAACACGCTGCGCCTTTGGTTCTGCAGTTATCCTGCGTGTGATTTGTGAGGCCACAGCAGAAGCACCGCTTCTTGTCTCTGACAGACTGACCTGATTTTCCGTCTCTTGCGTGACCCTTACCTCACTTTGAAAAACGACTGCGTGACTTTTGGTTGTCACGCGTTACCTCATTCACACCACCACTCTCACCACTAGCGCTGGTTTCTCCCCCATGGGAATCTGCAATATCTTTCACATCTTTGCATGCAGCTTCTTGTGCGATTGCTTCGTTCACTGCTTCTTGGAAGGTAAAGTTTCTTGACAAGAGTTTCTGCTTGACATGTGAATGTAATCCACAAATAAAATGATTGCGTAAATTATCATTTAACTGTTCATTCATATACTCACAAGTTCCAGCTAATTTCTTTAATTCCCAGACGAAGTCAGCGATGAACTGCCCTTATTGCTGAACAGCAGAATGGAAACGGTATCTCTCTGCGATCTTCAAATGCGTCGGCTTAAAATGCTCACGTAGCAGAGTCGCCAACTGATGAAATGTTTTTCATGTTTGGAGCGTCGGGAAATGCCAAATCTTTCAGCACTCAAAAAGAGTTGCTTCCTATAGATGTCAATAAAATCGCTCATCGTTTAGCAGCATTACCTTCATCATCCGCATGGTCATAGGCGGTAAAATACTCTTGAAGTCTTTCCAGGTAACTTTTGATATCTTCTGATTCAGCGTTGAACTGGTCAAAAGGTGGTCTACCGGCCATAATTTCCTTCGTTTATTCTCTCGGTTCCAGACTGTCTGTATGTGTTTTGAATTACTGCAGTTCACTACAGCTGACATTAACTTTCCAGAACCCTTGTTGCCACTATTAAGTACTAAACTTTAATGAACACAAAGATCCAACACTACAACGAGCACATGGCGAACCTGATCCGAAAACGCGTTGATCTGACGTAATAACACCTAAAAGAGGTACAGACGTGTCCAGACTCTTATGGGCAGGAGTACAAATATACCACAGAGTAGTGCTGTGGTGTACATTAAAGATTTCCTTGTTGATGAGACGCTTGTATCCCGTTAATCAGCTTCTACAGATCAAATCAACACATTAATTTTTGGTTATCATCTGTATTAAATCCATTTTGAAATCACAGGTTATCCTTGCAATCTGATTGGCTCTCAGTGGTGTGATTTATTTACAAATCGCACTATTTTTGCTCTAAATCACATCTTTTTCTCAGCCAATGAGAATGAGACAATAAAACAAAACAGCAAATCAGATTTCAAGGTTAGTTCAAAATAATAAATAAAATTTCAGGAAAATGAAAGGCAAAAAGTCATCGTGTGGCAAATTTTACAACTACTGTTGACAAAACTTTGTTGCTATTGTTGTTTTTTCCAAAACAAATTGAGGAATTTAATTAATTCAAGTTTCTGAATGACGATTATGAGCTTCTTCAGGCTGAAGACCTACTTTAATGGAAGTTTCCAACTTTCACTGTCCATATTTGGAGTCTGTAATTTGTTTTTTCCAAAAAAGTTGACGAATTTAATTAATTACAGTTTCTGAATGAGGATTATGATCTTCTTCAGGCTGAAGACCTACTTTAATGGAAGTTTCCAACTTTCAGTGTCCATTTTGACGAATATTTTGGCAATTTTTCTTCAACATCAGTCTGCTCAAGATCCGTATGATAGCGAGTCCAGTAAAACATAAACAAACGAAAACCACTCAACAACAAATTCAGAGCCATCTCAAGAAGGTAGATGTTTCCAGGTTTCTGGTAGTTTCAAACGAAGCATCACAGGAGCTCTACTCTGTCGCTGCAAATAAACATAGTCAAAATACGCCCCACTGCACAAAACAGTGGATGAACAAACGTCTTACGAAGCTGGTGCCAGTCCCAACATCTTGAAAATATCATGAAACAAATGGTGCTACAAGAACTTGACAAGGTTCTGAGTATTGAGTCCTACGCCAAGGTCACAAAAAGAAACGGAGATGATAACGAGTTGTACTCCCTTAAAATCATGCCATTAAATGGTATTAAGAGTCCCTGTCCATAAAAATGGAAAATAACTCAGCAAGGGTCAAAAATTCGATTTCACTCATATTTTCATGGCAGATAGGCTAGGGCATGACAAAAACTACTGGATAGTTTTTTTGGCAAAATATGCTTTTATTTCAAAGAAATAGGCAAATTACCAAATTCCTTTAAAATCTTCATTTGACGCATCATTTATTAAACTAGTTTGAGAGCCTCGCATGCAAAACCACATTATTCTTCCGTCTTTAAAGCACTCAAATATGTTTGTGTGATGTTTAAATGTGTACTGAGTTGATTTTAGGGAATGTTGCGTTGTGTCTTTGGGTGCAAAATAATTAAATTTTGAAGACATCTATTTTATTCACGTAAAAGTACTTCGTGAATATAATTAATTTTCACCATGTGCGAAACCTTCAAATGGATTAAGCTTCTGGTGGTTGATTTGCAGAAGGATGGTCTACAGATTCCTGTAAAAATTTCTTTGGGGAAATGATTGTGAGCGATCCGAGAGCTTTTCAAAGTACGTTAAAAATGCAAATATTTGACCATCGTCGTCAAATTTCAATTTACGGGTTGGACGTACATTTTACCATACGCCACATGACTTGACCTATGTTAAGTTGAAATAGACACAGAGCTGATAATTTCGAAAGGTTCTAACCTCATTTGCTGTAAAAGGCAGGTCCAAAGCCGATTTGACGTGTTTCTCTCACCATTCGTCGCACATAAAGCAGAAGTTTGCTTTTGTTTACATAACGTCCGATGTACATCGCCAACTGTCAACTTCTTTAATGGTCAAATACCATGAATCTGTGACCCTCTTTCGACACATGATCACCACTGCATCTAAGTCAAAAACGGCTGAGTCATTTGTAGATAGTTGCTTGCTTTGCACTACACCAAAATATTACGTTTGATCATCAAGGTTTGATGGCTTGAATCCTTGTTTGCAGCGGTTCCTTGTTCATCACGCAATGCTGTCATCCCATTTTAGGAGGTAGGGATAGGACAATTTCTATCCTAATAAGTAAGGCTCCGTAAGGCTTGGAACCACCAAGAGCACACAATCGCATTGAGTAGGAAAAGATTAAATTAAGAAATGAAAAGAATGAATAGTTTACCATTGCCCCTGTTGTTATCTTTTACTCGCCCACCGCTACCTACATGCCTTGCGTAATACTGTAACACTAAACTCATACCTAGGTCTTTTCGCGCTGTGCAATTATGTTTGGTTTACATGTAATACAGTGGGCTACCCTCGGGGAAATGATTGGTGAGTGCTTAATGGGGCTAGCCGCTTAAATAGAGGTTGTTGCACCTTGAACATTTAATTTTTCACTATCGGGTTATAAATTTCTTGGTGAACATGTAGTCAATTCAAGACAATCATGATAGGCGTGTGTTTGAATCATAACTCGTCATGCACCTTCAATTTCAGACTCTTCTGCCATCGCCCTTTCCAAAACAAAGTTTTTAAATTTTGAGTGGCCGCTTAATAGGGGTAAAGACAATAATGAAACCCTTATCGGAACGACCAAATGGTGGCCGGGGAGGTAACTGGTCAATAGGTGTTTTACTTACAATATTTTACTGACAATAATTTTGGACTGTACTGACAACAGTCCTCTATTTTCTGTTACAAACATACCAATGCCTCGCCACTAAGCAAACAAAATACGTCAAAATGGCATGGCCAGGGCTATTTACTCACGTAATTACTGATTAAATTTAGTCCATTTTTCTCACAAATTAGACATCGTGATTTCCTATTTTTATTTAATCTAGTTCTTCATTGATCTATAATTTATTTATGGTGATTTTTTTAAAATTCTAGTGGGTACAGGCACTAGCTTTATCAGCTGTTGTCTGAAACAAACATGATTTGGACCAAGGTCGCATACACTATGGAATACGATTACATAAATATACACATATTATTATATATATGAACAAACAGATGAACTATGATTAAATTGTTTCACTTACCCTGAGAGTGCTCTATACAAAATAGATCCAAATGTGCAGCATATGCCGTGACAGCATTGCATGACGAACAAATAACAGCTGTAAGATTGTGCTGCGCCAACACGCTTATCTGCAATGGTCAGCAATCAATCAAACGTAATATTTTGGCACACTGCAAAGCAAGCAACTATCTACAAATGACTCGGCAGTTTTTTAATTAGATGCAGTGATGTTCATATGCACAGAAAGATGGTCACAGATGCGTGGTATTCGACCATTAAATAAGCTGACAGCTGGCGATGTACATTGGATGTTATGTAAACAAAAGCAAACTTCTGCTTTATGTGCGACGAATGGTGAGAAACACGTCAAATCGGCTTTGGACCTGCCTTTTACAGCAAATGAGGTTAGAACATTTCGAAATTATCAGCTGTGTCTATTTCAACTTAAGATAGGTCAAGTCATGTGGTGTATGCTAAAATGTACGTCCAACCCGTAAATTGAAATTTGACGACGATGGTCAAATATTTGCATTTTTAACGTACTTTGAAAAGCTCTCGGATCGCTCACAATCATTTCCCCAAAGAAATTTTTACAGGAATCTGTAGACCATCCTTCTGCAAATCAACCACCAGAAGCTTAATCCATTTGAAGGTTTCGCACATGGTGAAAATTAATTATATTCAGAAGTACTTTTACGTGAATAAAATAGATCTCTTCGAAATTTAATTATTTTGCACCCGAAGAGACAACACAACATTCCCTAAAATCAACTCAGTACACATTTAAACATCGCACAAAAGTATTTGAGTGTTTTAAAGACGGAAGAATAATGTGGTTTTGCATGCGAGACTCTCAAACTAGTTTAATAAAATGGTGCGTCAAATGACGATTTTAAAGGAATTTGGTAATTTGCCTATTTCTTTGAAATAAAAGCATATTTTGCCAAAAAAACTATGCAGTAGTTTTTGTCATGCCCTAGCCTATCTACCATAAGAATATGAGCGAAATTGAATTTTTGACCTTTGTCACGAAATTAAGAATTTGTCTGATTTTTACAGGCAGGCACTCTTAAAAGAAAAAAACGTACTATCCACTGGGCATCATGCGCTCGAAGGAGTTTTACAATTCAAATGAAATCCTTCGCAGAATTACACATGATGCACCTACAAATTCCTTCTCCAAAGACAACGAAAAGTCTCAGCCTCAACCACAGAAGAAAGGAAGGCCTTCCATCATTGATTCAGGCGAAGAGAATTTAACTTTTATGCATGAAGTAGACTATTTTCGTTCCAAATTCAGAACTGCTTGTGTCTTTGTCATGCTTGAATGAGTTTTCGTCACATGACATCGTTTTGCATACTAATAAGACGTAAAGGCGTTTCCAGTTCTGTTATTTTCAAGAAACTGGCTACAGAAACAATAGACCAAAATCTAAAATGTTAGGTGACAAAATTGTGCGATTTTAAAATGGATCTAATAAAGTGGTAATTGAACTTCGTGTCATGCAATTTTGGTCTGAAATCATACTTGTGATTTCAAATCAAACTCGTGCTGCACAGTCGTTCGCTTTTGAAATTCCGCATATGATTTCAGACCAAATTGCTCTCCACTCAGTTTAATGACCATTATTAATCAAACTAGGCCTTTTATTAACCAGAATGATAATTAAAGTGACGTTTCTTTTAAGATGCAACTGTCCTTTAAAAATTAATAACTCGCAAGGTTACATAAATCATTTCCTAACACCATTAACACATTTAATAGGAACTTCTACAATTAACAAAAAGCTGAAGTGACATAGTGTTTTAAACTAGAGAGTTCCATCTAAATATGATCTTTACTTTAATGTAGGCCCTTCCTGGGAACTTTTCCTCCCTTTCATAGATTGCTCTGAGATCATCATCCTTCTGCCAATGTGTTTCTATTGCTGCTTTTGTGAGTGATCCTGTTGTTGAGACAGCAAGAAGTTCAGAAAATTTTCTTTTAATCCCTTAAGTGTCCTCCATTGACCATGACTGGCATGATGACTTGACCGAAGCAGCTTCCTCTGGCCTCCATTAGTGGCAACGTAATTTGCTGTTTTTTCAGCAGCATCCATGGTAGGGAGATTACCTATTGACGCTGCTGCAGTTTTCTTTTGTTCACAAAGAATCCACGTTTGGACATTTCTCACTTTGGCTTTGCCAACTAGCATCACCTTAAGGGCTCTGTCCATCTTGAGCTTATCGCAAATCATCTGCTCACTCATTTTAAGACCTTGCTGGATTTCCTTTTTGAACAACATTTTTAGTACTGCCTTTTCGTTGTCGGTTATAGTGATGCTGTGTCTGGTGTCTGTGGACAATGTTGTCAACATTCCATCTTCGCCATCTGATCCTTTGTGTTTGTCAGCTTCACCATTCGTGCCATCACCTGCACCATTCACGCTGTCAGTTACACCATTGACGCCGTCAGCTTCACGATTCGCACCATTACTTTTGCCATTAGCATTGTCATCTTTGCCATTAGCACCGTCAGCTTCACCATCCGGGCGGTCATCTTCACAGTAAATTTCAGAGAGTTATTTTAACTCTAAAATTGGAGTTAAAATTTTAGGTACAGGATAACTCCTTTTTTGGGGTTGTTTTAACTCCTTAATTTAACTCCAAATTTGGGGTTAAAACAACTCTGAGGTCGGGGTTATATTAACTCTTAAAACGGAGTTATTCTAACTCTTTATGGAGTTATTTTCACTCCAAAAATGGAGTTAAAAGTTTAGGTACAGGATAACTCCTTTTTTGAGGTCATTTTAACTCCTCATGATTTAACTCCTTGATTGGAGTTACTTTAACTCTAAAAAAGGAGTTAAAAAGAACTCCTTTTTGAGGATACATTTAACTCTTTCAGGAGGGAGTTAATAGACCAGGTTTGACATATAAAAATTCAGCCTAAAACAACAGACCTTTGCACAAGGCTCGGCGGTTTATTCCCCAGAGCCTTTGTGAAAGAGAAGTACGTTAGCTTTAAAACAAAACTACAGCAATATAATGCAACAGAACTATGAATTGCAACTTAAATTACTCCAGTATACGACACACACACACATATTTGCTTCTGATAGTGGTTTATTAACCAAACACTCAAAAATTACCTTGGAGTATCACCATTACAATTTTTATTATCACAATATCACTATCATTCATGGTAGTAATGAAACATAAATAATAACTATCTGAAACCCTTATAAAATCTTTCTGCAGGAAAGAGAATAAAAAAAAAAAATAAAATACATCTGTTGCATAAATAGTCTCAATTGAAATATAACTTAATGAAATCTAGCTGCTGAAAGTGGTTTATTAGCAAAACACTCCAAAAGAGATTGAAAAAATGAAATACAAAGTACCCGTGTATGTATCTACCTTGTGGGTACTTGCTTGCTTGGTACATGGTACAATACATGAAGAACAAGCTACACTATCAAAGCCCTGACCAATTCTGAATTTAACTATCTTGACAGGAAAGAAATTTTATAATATATCTATTGCATAAATAGCCTATCAATTATAGTATAATTCTATGAAATCTATATTCGTGTTATGTATTACTTTGTCCAAAATCACTAATTATTACAGGGTTTCTGTATAATTTTTAGAAAATAATTAAATAAATATTGTATAAACAATTATAAACTAATTCATAGTATTTTATAATGCAGCCTCTTACAAAGCTTCCTACATTTTCAGAGCTGAAATAAATTTATTTACTGCTACTCGCTTTTTGGCAGTTTGGTGTATATCAAGCAAAGCAGCTTCACAGAAAAAAAAGGCATTAGAGCACTTAGTAGGATACATTATGTTAAACACATAATAACATGCCACAAGAAGGCTTAATGTGGCGGCCATGGAGGTGGACCCCGAGTCCAGAACGACCTCCCCCTCAACTGCTATGCTTAGCATGTCCAAATCCCAAAATTCCCCAGAACCAATGTTTCTGGGGAATTTTGTCTGCTTGATCACATTGTCAAGAGATTCTTCCTCCTACATGGAAAACAAAAAAGAAATTATTGTAAATGAAGCATCCCAGGTCATCCTTGATATTCAAATACATAAAGCTTTTATAAGCTCAACCTACAGGAAAAACAGATCAAGTTATACCAATAAATTACTAACATTTAGGTATTGAACTAATTATTATAAATTACATATCTACCTTCATTCCAGGTTGTAATGTAACATTTAAAACTCAAATGATACATGTGAATGGATTATTATTTTGTATATTATTTTGTAATTGCCATTGTCAAGAAGTGTTTTTGGCTGCCTGGAGACAAATTTTGATGGCCATTGCCATTCTGGAGAGGTGACCATTGTGGAGAGGTCAAAGTAAGAGTTAATGTATGGACCATTCACTGGGACCAAAAACAGTTGCTACTGTAGAGAGGTGGCTCTTACTGGAATATTTCATTCTGGGGTGGAAGGAACGGTAAACAACAGTGGCCCAATAAACAAACACGAGAGATTAATAAAGTTGTGATGTGTCTTCATTCCAGACCAGAATTAGAAGTGACAACACTTTGTATAACTGGGCCTTGTATGTTACATTATTTTATATTTCAATTATGCATGGAATTAGCCATACCGTGCAGATCTTAATGAAGTCTTCTGTGCTTCCTCCCTTTTCCCTCAAAAGACGTGGCAACAACAAAACAGCAGCAGCCTCTTCAATTCCTTGAAATCAAAATACAACTATCAGTCAAAGATATTCCCTCTGTTTAAAGCTGATATATAATTAACATTAGTATCACCCAACTAGTGGACTAATGCAAATCCTGCATTTTGATTGGCTATGCTACTAGAGGACTATTAGCAATAGTCATCGAGTAGTGAAATTCTTTTGTATTATTCCCAAATAAATCTTTCTTCAACTTGCTTTGTTAACTTTATTTCTGCTTTTTCTGTCCAACTAGTTGGGTGATACTAAAACAATCAGACCCTTTGCCCTCAGAGGCTATGGGTCTAATTGTTTAATAGTCTCTATTTGGCCTGGAATTATGCTTTGACATATATTTTTTATGTGCAGTCATTACCTTTTTGGGGAAGCTTGTAGTTTTCCAAGAGTGTAGCTGAAAAAAAACTATGAGCTTCTTGGGGCAGATGTCCATGGGAAAATATCCAAGCATATTTTTATGCTAAATGGAGGTGATTGTGTTTATTATAAAATATTTAGGGAATATCACTGAAATATTCTCCAGTCTGAGCTGGGAAATATTCAGTCATGTGACACATTTAAACCACTTGAGCATGAGCAAAGATATTTGATGGAAATTATAATAATATTTTAACAACCATGACAAAGATAATGATGACAACAAACTGTAATGTTACAGAAAATACTCAAAACCTTAACCACTGAAGTTTTTGTTCAGTTTCAGCTCCTCGACCTTCTCCCACAGAGAGTGCAATTCCACTTCACACTTCCCCATAGAAGTTTAGCCTTTACGACCCCCACTACTGCAAAATTTGCAATACCTTCTGTGTGGTGTGTATAGATATTTTCTGGAAGCACACACTGATTTCAAAAGTGCATGATAAGTCACATTAGGTAAAAAAAAAACACCTCTAGTCAATAATGTATGTAATGTATGTATTATGAAGGGAACCAACAAGAAGACAAATTATGCATAATTTTACAATAGAAATTACCTTTTTTTTTGATGGGTTTTCTGTGAGAGCATCTTTCATAGCTGGCACCACATCTTTTGCAATTTGTTGAGGTTCGGCAAATGCCAGGATTTTCTCCACCCAGACCTGCTGAAAAGTTTCAGTCATTTCCCTTACAGGGTTTTTCCTGCCCAAAATTCTTGCAAACTCTGCCTTTATCTGAAATTAAAAGAAATGCTTACATGTATGTCTTTAACTGATTGAAGCGAAGCCTAAGAATTAAGTAAAATCTACCTAGTTTATGTGCAGTTACAATGGAACTGTTAATACTGTCACTTCATTATTACAGCCACTTTATTCTGGCCCAGACAAAAGCTCAGTCATTTGTTTATTTAGAAAAAATCCTTTTACCCAGCCACCATTTTAATACGGCCAGATTCTTGTGGCCCATTGGTGACTGGATTGACAGGTTTCCACTGTATATCATATCACAAGATGTAACAAATTGCAATAAAACCAACAATGTACAATCTCAAATAATATGACAGTCTAGGTCGCTACCTTACCCTCATTCCATGTTGAAAACTCTTATAGTCCTTAGGTACATTACTTTTCCACAATACACAACAAATTTAGGGGTTCAACAGATGAAAAACATGGATGACTGAATATCATACAACTTTTGTTAAGGATTGTAATAACATAATGATAACAAAAAAGATGAATGGTATAAAGCCTTTAACTTCCAGTTTCACTGTATCTTAAAGGAAACAGTATAAATTCCATTTCCATAAGATATTTCAATGATATCCGAGTTTTTATGGTTACTTACTACCTCCTCCTCTCAGATACACTCACCCCAAATGGTGTTTTAAGTGCTGGGTATTCTTCAATGAAGCTACTTATGGGTACCGTTTCTTTGAGGAACCACTGCCTTCTGTGGCTATGTGTCAACTCCATGAGTTCCTTCACCATTGCCAAATTTCGGTTAGATGATCGGGCCATTTCTTTCTTCATAGCTTTAACATGCTCCTGGCAAGTCTCTGCTGTTTCGCCTTCTGGCATTTCAAATATTTCTTCTATGCGCCTTTTTTTCGGCTGTGGTTCTTTTTTTTCTCCCATGTCATTATTATGGTTCCTTGCTGTGGATGTTTCCACGCCCTTTTGTCCAGTTTTCCTCAGGTTTTTGAATCGGTTCTTAAATGCTGTTTCCCAGGAACCCTGAAGTTTTGATAAGCAGTTGAATTACCATACAAGAACACAATAAGACATATCAGCTACAGTGACACTTGCTGTGTAGTGGATTCCCACTAAGTAAATTTACAGATAGAATGGGCAACTTTTGATATATTGAAATTCAGCTTGTTAGTGAGGTCTTGAGGACATAAACAACATAAATGAATAAACATGGTCATTCAAGTGCTCACATTCAAGCTTTGATACTGTGATGCAAATTACAAGGAAACAGTCTCTTTTCAATAAATATTTGCCACTCACTGTCGCTGCAAAATTTATGTTCTTATACCTTTTTTTCCTAAACAACTTTTCCTAAGCTGCAACAGGAAGAAAAAAAACATGCTTCCTTGGAACTTTTATCGAAATACACTATAATGACTATAAACGTTGTTCACTCAACTTACAATTCCACTGCCAATGGCATCTCTCAAAAAAGGAAACTTTTTTATGAGAAGGAAGGCAACATGCTCCCTCTCTGCCTTTGTAGGGTACATTGTGTGTACCCTTAGACTGGAACACACATCTCTCGTCAACTCATTCCTCCTGTTGCCCGTCAACTTTTTTTCTTCAAGTGCCTTGTTTACAGCAGGTGAAAACTGAGGGGAAAAGATAACATTGCAATCAGTCTAATTTTTTTACTGAAATCCATGGAACCATACAGGTTAAGTACAATTTGCCTATGCAGCATTTACCTGTAAGATATTAATATATTCTTTTTAAATTCTGGGAATGAAACTGGTTGTACTGAGTAAAGGAAGCAAAAGTCTGTAAGTAATACTAGATTTTGGGAAAATGTTCATCCAAATAATAACCTTGTTTAGGTGTTGTCTACTGCTCTAAATATGTTAGAAGAGGCTTTGGAAGACCTCTCAGTCATTAACTTATTGCATAACATTTTACAAACAAACTCACAGTAGATGGAAGCTGAAAATTCACCAGCCAAGATGAACCACACTTTGAGTTTAAAGGTTGACAGGGACTAAAGGCACATAATTTCGAAGATGAAGAAGATGACAGTGTTGAGGCAGGAGAAGATGACAGGGACTTTGCTAAAGAAGGTGGAGATGACTTTGCTGAAGGTGGAGATGACTTTGCTGAAGATGGTGATGACTTAGTTGAAGATGCTGATGACTCTGTTGAAGATGACGATGAGGACTTTGCTGAAGATATTGATGCGTTGGCTGAAGAAGATGCTAACTCAATGGATGAAGTAATTGAAAGATCACTTGAACTTGGATGTGAGTTTATCTGATTAATACATAAAGAAATGAATCAATAAAATGTATATTAATAACTGTTGTTAGTACATACCACACAAGTGAATAGTGCTTTTCGCTTGCGCTGATTGGCTAGCTCGGAGGTGATTAACCAGTACTATTCACCTCTGAGCAGCTGAAGAAAAACAAAGTGGCTCCCCGTTTCAAATAAAGTTACTCTCAAACAAGTAAAGTTACTCTTTGGTCTGCTAGTTATTCAGCTTGTGTGGTATATACTAAAACAATCATTCACCTCAGAGTTGGTGAAAGTGGTGGATATTTACCTCCACTTTGGTGAATAATTGTTAATTATTGTCAAGTGGAAATAGTTCAAGAACCACTAAATGGGGGCACTAAAGAAATATAAAATTTAAACCACCAAAATCTGGGAAGGCTGATACAAAGAGAAAGTAAGATTTTAATTTGCCCATATTCTAAAACAAGGTCTGTAAAAAGTTAAATTAATTTAAGACACCCCATCCAATGAAAGACAAAGAAGCCACATTTAACTCAGCAAATCACTGTTTTGATTCATGACACTTAACACATTTTCATACAGCTAAGTTAATTAAATTCAGCTAGAGTTGAATAGCTAATACTGGTGCTTGTTGTATATCTTGACAAATATTACTTGTATCAATATACAGTGGCTTAATTCTCAGTAAACCTCACCTCCTCCATGCTACTCTCTTTTACAAACTTAGCACATGCAGCCTTGACTCTTAACACTTGACCCCCACTAATTCCGCAAGACTTCAGAAGCTCCTCACTGGCAGAAGTCAAGTCCTCTACTGTAATAAGCTACAGAGAGACAATTTCAGTAAAAGGCAATTTCCTACTATTCAAACCCACTTCTTATCTTAGGAGAGTTTATTACAATCAAAATTTATCCCCTAGGAATAAAACAGCGCCAGTGTGATGATCCCCTAATTGTATGTTTAACCTGGTTTTTCTTTGGCCCTGAAAAAGAAGCCAACTATCCGGTAAAGCCCTTCAGAAGTAAGCTTACTGTATGTACAAGAGAGTGATAAAAATGAAATTAAAACCCGAAAATTACTGTAGAAGGAATTTCTGTCGTGTAATTTCACCAGATTTTAATTCCATACGGTAATGAAAGGGTCAACAAGGCTATCAAGGGTCAATCGATGGAAACAGCGAGTTTTCAGCGGCAAACCTACCTCGTCTTTGACCAGATTCTGAATTGTTTCCTCCTTTACTCGCCCTTGTAAGAGAAAGCGCTCCAATTCTATGTCCATGTTAAATGCTGCAATCAAAAATCGTTGAAACAGTGAGCTTAGAAGTATCAAAATATTTGCATTTGTATTGTGAAAAAGGTCAGCACAATTTAATTATGGGTCGTGACCTCATGTACCAGTACAGAGGGGAATGACCATTGCACTGCTTTTCTTTACAAGTCTTTGTTTAGCTTTTGTATATTGTTAGGTATTTTGTTATCGGTTCTTTAGTATCGGTTCAATACACGCGGACAGTTACCACAAATTAACATGGGCCGTACATGCACGAGTGAACATCGTCATATGGAATGAAAGATTCAAAAGGAGATTACCGCAATTAGTGACACTTAACAAAGAAAGTGATAAGTTACTAACCTTTTATAGTCTTTTCTTCAATTTTGAGGTAAATGAAGAGCGAAATGAAGCCTGTGTAGCGATCGATACTCACACAACCGTTGCAAAACAAAAGAGTGCACCAACCTAGCTTGCCCGAGCAAACTTTCATATCTCATATCACGTGTCTGCTCACATGCAGAAATATTTTTGTCTAGGGTAGACAGAGTAAGCAATCACAAGGCCCGTGAAAGAGCAACCCTTGCATTGTTTCGTTTCAAGAGTTCGTTAAAAGTATTCCACTGGGTATCTTGTGTTTTCTTATGGCTTTTTACCTGAATTTGTGGTCTTGACAGAAATCTCTGCTTTATCCAGGGGAGGAGGGGTGACATGAGCCACTTGAATGACCTTTGGAGTGTGATGGTAATCTATTCCCCGCGCGCGGGAAAGTTGGAAGGTCAATCCAGGGCGCATAGAATATAAATAAGCGCCCAGGTCAATCGAAGTGAACGAACCTAGACCTAGCTGAGATAGATCTGATATACGATGGCGTATCATTGCAATCTTTGCGTGAATTTCATCGCCATTACATTGTCCTTTCTGCTTAACCATTTGTATCGTCATTCCAGCGATCCGAACTTCCACGCTCTTTGTGGAATTAATGGCTGCGCGAAGACCTACAGGAAATGCATTTCTTTCCGAAACCATATCATTAGAAAGCACGGAGATTTGTTAAAGGCCGAAAAAAGTGGAGGAAACGTACAAGAGATCAATCACAACTTGAGTGGAAGTGATATGGATGGTGAAATAAATGAAGACGACGATGGCACCTACGATTTTGCACCTTTGCCGCCGTTCGACTTTCAGCGAGAATCGGAAGAAATCCGTCGTACTGGCGCCCTACATTTGTTGAGAATGAAAGATAAAGACAGAGTTTCGCAGGCAGGTATCGATTCTTTCATTGAAAATACCACCAGCATAGTGAGAACAAGTATAGAGATACTAAAAGCGGGACTTATGAACAGATTGGATACAGCCGGAATAGATTTTAGCGCAGTTCCCGGCCTGCCAGAACTTTTCCAGGAAGACAGCTTGGCAGTGAATCCTTTTTCTGGCTTAACAAACAAAAACGAGCAAAACAAATACTTTAAAGATCACTTGAATCTTGTGGTAAGTTACCTTGTCACTAAAGATAAAGTAAAATAATAAAAATCTAGAGATAATAATAATGCACCAGTCAATGTAGGGGTGCCGGACATACCCCGGGGAATTTGACATTTTAGCCTATTTTGATGTCCCTTCCCTGGGGCTAACATGTTTCTAAGATGATGTCTATTTGCTGCAACAGACTTTCTCTTTCATCTTGTTATATCCCAAGCTTTGTAAAGAGGCATTTCTCCCAAGAAAAAGCATCTATTATAGCTGTTTATTTTGAGCATTGAATAATTTTAACAAGTATTATACATTGAACTCACTATCTCTTTTCCGATTGGCCAAAAGCGTACAGTGAATTTTCGAAATCAGCACCTGTGATGTTGTAACTGCAGATTATACAATAATCATGTCAAGGTCATGGGTAATCATGTGAAGGTCACAGGTAACCATGTTGTGCATGACCATGGTCCATGATTTCTAAAGGTAATCATGTCAAGTTTGCTCGCTTTGTTTTGCTTGCTGTCAGTATGGGAGCACAAACATGAGTTTTTTTAGTTTCGTTCAATGTGTAATAAAACAATTATTAGATTCAGTTTTTGTGATATCCAGAATAATCAAGGTCTCGGTAAGGGTTATCAGCCTCGGCCTTTGGCTTCGGCTGGTAGCCTTGACCTTGACCTTCATTATTCTCGGATATCACAAAAACCTAATCTAATAATTGTTTGTAAATGGTCAATGAACACAGGTGCACAAAGGGAACTTCCTTAAGGACACTGCAGTGCTAAAGAAGTCTGGGTAGATAAATGTTTTAAAGACAGCTGGAGTAGGTTCCATGCGCTTGCATGATCTTGTCAACAAATAACGAGTGCTTTTTCCTTCACATTTAGCTTCTTGTTCAAATAGATAACATCTGTATTTACTTTATTTTTGACCAGTTTTAATTTTGAAGTTATGAAGACTTCAAATCAACCATGTTCATTTCAAGGACACTTAGTATAAATTACTTAATGTGCTATAATCAGGATGATATCATAAAGAGAAATTGTTGTCTGAAAATGCCTTTATTGGACATCATTCTGATTGGAAACTTACACAGGAGCCAAGAAAGATTGTCATGGGACAGTACCATAAGAAGGTGCGTAGAGGGAACAAGTTAAAGGACATTAGAAAAACAGATGATGCATACTACATTCCATTACTCGAAAGTCTGGAGCAGCTGTTGAATGATGACTCTATTTTAGAAGAGGTTTGTGCTTAAATTGTTTTGAACTTGATAAAACATGCTACCTTACACAGTGCTACATTTTGTATTTTGATTCAACATTTGTGTTATTCCACATGTGTTTGATAAGTGTAGTGTATTGTGTTGTTTCAGAAAATATCCATAACCCCCCAACAGAAGGTTTTTTAGCTTGAACCCCCAAACCCCTCAGGAAATTCCAGTTTAGCGTCATACTTTCCTTAAAAAAAATTCTTTTAAAACCGCTTCCCCCTTAGAATTTCCGATAGCCTTCCTTGGCGAATTCTGGAACTCCACATTTGTTTTTTTTTTTAGATTGACAATCCACACATAAGAAATGATGGTCTTCTTAGTGACTACTGTGATGGAGACATTTTCAGACAACATCCACTTTTCTCACGGGATCCCAAAGCCTTGCAATTGATTCTATATTTTGATGAATTTGAAGTATGCAATCCTCTTGGATCAAGGGCCAATAAGCACAAGATTGGTATGTTTATATAATAGCCATTGGTCACTGAACCCATGCTGTCTCATTAACAGAGAATAGTCTCAAGATTGTATATAGTTTACCTAAACGTAGCCTGTTCCAGGCTCTCAGTGGTTGGTAATGAGCAAAAAAAGGAGGGTGAGGAATAGAAGAAATGAGGGAGGACTAAAGTGGAAAGTGAGGGAGAGAGCTTGGTAGTCATCTTGGTAGTCATCTTTATTTAGAATGACTGCCACATTTGTTTGCCTCAATGGCTTACTCACTGACAGCAACAGTGAACATTGTATAATTTTAGAGCTCTCCAATTCTAACATTTCTTACCTCATGCAATCAAAATACTCGTTTGTTGAATAGAAAACAATTCTTGTACTTGAAAGTTAACACTCAAAGTAATTATTATTGTATTCCTTAATATCATTATTTAGAAGGCTTTTATTACACTCTTGGAAACATACGACCAGAAAATAGATCACACAAGAATGCCATTCAGTTACTTGGCCTAGTTACAACCAAACACCTAAAAAAATATGGAGTGGAACCTCTACTGAATGCTTTTATGCAAGATTTGGCTCAACTAGAACAAGTGAGTGTTTTGTAGAGACTAGATCTTGAAATCACTATTTTATATCCCATGGGTATCATCAAAACAAGTGAGCAACATTTTGCAGCATAAACAAAAATGATCACTGTTGATTTGATTCAATATAAGAAACTTCAGTATCATGATGATCATTGATTCCACTCTGAGTTTTTTGCAACCTTTCCCATTAATAATACTTTTTACTATTATATCCATATTGATTATGTAGATCCAACCTTAAGCACATTTGTACAATTGTTCATAATTTTAGGATGCAGGTCACCAGTTTCTGATAAATGGGGAACCTCGATCACTTCGGGGATCAGTTGCTTTTTTTTGCGGGGATAATCTTGGCTCCCAGTTCATTGGAGGATTCAAGGAAGGATCGCAGGCGCATAGACCTTGTAGGGAGTGCATGGGCGACAAAAATCAGATTAAGACTCATGTAAGTATGGGTAATACCCTTTAAGCACTAACCCACCTTAGTTTTGGTTGTAATTTCGAAGTTAAAAGTGGAACTGACCATTCAGTTGTAAATGTGGTTGCTCCTCAAATCAGCAGAAGTAAATGACATGCATGAGCAGTCATGTAACTCAGACTGCAGATGAATTCTACTCAGGATGACAAAATGCTACCAATTTTAGTGTTACAAGTGACATAAAAATTTCTTTTTCAGAAAGTTCAAACCATTGGCAGCATCTATGATGTGTAATAACATTTTCTCTCTCTTTTTTTTAGTTTCATGAAAGAGATTTTGTTTTGAGAACCCGTGATAGCCATAACAGACAGTGCATTCGACTTGTCAACAACCCACATTACAGTAAGACGTATGGTATCAACTCTGATTCTGTTCTGAACAAATCAAGGTATTATCATGTGGTTGGCGGGCTGCCTCCAGATGCAATGCATGATATCTTGGAAGGTGTTCTGCATTACAGTGTCAAAGAAACGTTGAAAGTATTGATATTTGAAAAGCAATTTATTACAATTGATGAACTCAATGAACGCATCTCTTCTTTTGATTATGGCTATCAAAATGATTCAAACAAGCCAGCACCAATCCAGCGAAGTCGCCTTCTGTCAGATGACCACACTATCAAACAGCATGGTAATATGATTAGTATAAATACAAATTTATAGTCGTATACTTTAGGTTTGTAACTGACAGTTAATAATTGAAATGATGTTTGCATGATCTTATTACTTTTGTTGGTGTTTTCCTTTAATTATGGTAGCTGTCTGGTAAAAGCTTGTTCATTCAGTTACTTTATTTATTTATTCACCTACCTATTTTTTCTCTTTATTAAAAGCAAACCAAATTTGGTGCCTGGCCAGAAATCTGCCTCTTCTGATTGGTGGTCTTATTCCTGATGAAGATGAACACTGGGGTCTTTTCTGTGATTTGCTTGAGATAATGCGCATAATTTTTGCACCAACAGTGAGTGCTAATCAAGTGGCTTATTTACAAGTTTTGATTCAAAATCACCATGAGAAGTTTAAAGAATTATATCCAGACTGTTCCATAACACCCAAGATGCATTACATGATACATATGCCACGAACAATATTGAGGTACTAAATAAATCAGTGTTTAGAAGGATAACTTGTTAATGAATTATTGCCATTTTTGGCCCTCAAGTTTGTTATTGAAGCTTTCCAAAGTAAACTTCACCTTTGCTGGATCTTTAACAAGCCAAAGTGAAACTTTAAGATAACAAGTCCTTGGTTATTTGTATGAAAGTCGTTAAAATTGGAAAATTTAAATTATCAGGCAGCTTAATTTATTGACTATCAGAACTGGGTATGACACGCGCCTCATACAGTTTGATGTAACACAAAAGAAATAATCACGCAGCTTAACATTTTGACTATCAGAACTGGCGGGTGGCATGCCTCATACAGTCTGATGTAACACAAAAGAAATGATTATGCAGCTTAATGTAATAACTATCAGAACTGGCGGGTGGCACGCCTCATACAGTCTGATGTAACACAAAAAAAATGATTATGCAGCTTAATGTAATAACTATCAGAACTGGCGGGTGGCACGCCTCATACAGTCTGGTGTAACACAAAAGAAATGATTATGCAGCTTAATGTAATAACTATCAGAACTGGCGGGTGGCACGCCTCATACAGTCTGATGTATTAACACAAAAGAAATAAATATGCAGCTTAATGTAATAACTATCAGAACTAGCGGGTGGCACACCTCATACAGTTTGATGTAACACAAAAGAAATAATCATGCAGCTTAATGTAATAAGTATCAGAACTGGCAGGTGGCACACCTCATACAGTCTGATGTAACACAAAAGAAATGATTATGCAGCTTAATGTATTAACTATCAGAACTGGCGGGTGGCACGCCTCATACAGTCTGATGTAACAAAAGAAATAATCATGCAGCTTAATGTATTAGCTATCACAACTGGCGGGTGACACACCTCTTACAGCTTGATGTAGTCAACTTATTGTCCATCGCTCCAGATGGGCTGACATTGCTTTAAGGTACTTCCAGTTTTTAAATACAACCTTTATTTCAACATGATTACATATCACTTAGCTTTCACCAAGTGTGGGTTCGATACCTCAGGTCAGTTGTGTCATTACATAGCGAACATTGATGATGATGTACAACTTTTGATTTAGCATTGGACCTCTCATACGAAGCTGGTGCATGCGCTTCGAGGCTAAGCATCATGAATTCAAGCGGCTTGCAGCACACTTGGGAAATTTCACAAACTTGCCCTATTCTCTTGCAAAGCGTCACCAAGAGGGTGTATGTTACCGTCTTCAAACTTCAGAGGGCAATCTGTCATCTTTTATCAAGAAAGGGATTGAAACAGGACCAGGTAATATTAGTAGTCTTTATAACTTGTAAATAGATAAACAAGATGGCTTAAATGTTAAAGATGAATATGTTGAATCAGAAGCATTGTTAATTGTACATGGACTAATTTAGCTGCATATGCAAATCATTTTTCCATGATAATTTAACATTTAAATTTCAGGTCACTGCTGCTATGCAGGAGATGTGGACTACTGCAATGTCCTTTCTGGGGATAATCCAGAAGTTACTAATGAGACACCAATAACTGAGTAAGTTATGACTGTAATAAATCTAGTTATAGATGTTAATGACTATTGGTTAGTTTTCCTATTGCTTCAATACCAAGACCGTGTGCAACACTAATAGGTTACCTTTCAAGATACCGTTACAACATGAGTTATTATGGTGTAATAGTATCATTATATTACAAAAATGCAAAGAGTGTACTTGCCCAAATACGGCCTGTCACGTTAGGCATACTGTGACAGTCATATCTATTGACTTGTTTCTTTTTCTGTTTTGTTTTTACAGGTTGAAATGGGTTTCTATTCTTGGAACTAAATACAAAACTGGCTGCACTTTGCAAATTGACACAGATCAGTACGACAATCCAGTTTTTGGACAAGTACTGAAAATTTGCATTGTAGATGGAAACTTCAGTGATATTTGCTTTGTTGTCTCAAAACTGACAACCACTCAGTTTGACAGCCATTATCAAAGTTTTGAGGTGCAAACCATACACCCTAGAAGGAAACTGATAGTTCACCACACAGACCTGGCCTCTTTCTTGCCTCTAAATCAAGTCAAACCGTATGGTGTTGTAACAAGAAATAAATATATTGTGCAAAGATTTGACATTGGAACCATCAATTAACGAAAGATTTAATTCGTATGAGCAACATAAACATTTCATTTGGTGCACAAAAGCGATCAATACAGTGTTGTTTTCTTTTTTTTCTAATCTTGCTTTTGGTCTTTAAGGGGGAAAATATTACAGCTGCTGTTCAATTACTGTATGTACCCCTTTCATGGATTAAGTATGTGATGTCACTGAGATTGACAAAGAGCTCTAATTACAAGCAAATAATTTATCTTTATGCCCACAAATAATGTGCCCAAGGTTATAAAAAGGGCTTGACTGATTTGTATGTGTCTAGTACAGTTTAAAGAAATTCACCATTTTTCCAGTTTTTAACTTGTACAGTTTTAATTTTCAATATCATAATGTAACATGAATTTAGCTGATCTCGCATGCATTTTTGACTGGTTTAAAATAATTTCACATAGGTTAGTTATTGATTTTTAATTATTGTGTATTTTAGAGGGCCACAAGTTTATTAATTGTATAACTATTACATGCTTTACCCTTGACAGTATAAATAAAGATTGATTGGTTGATAAACAATATACTGTCTATTTTATCACTTTATAATGTATAATACTTTTCTCTCCACCATAGTCTAGAAATATTTTGTCATAAGCTTGAATAATGAGCTAGATAAAATTAACCATAGATTATGTGCTCAAGATTTTTATGATGTGGTAGTTGAAGAATCGAAGCACTCGGCCAATCAGATTGCAGCATTTCCATTAGTGTTCAAATATTGAAAATCTGGCATTGTGATGGGTTCTCCATTATTTTCTATATTGCAGTTAGATTATGAGCTCGTGATTTCTATATTGTGCAGTAGGAATCTAGAGTGAACATGGTAACATTTACTTCTTGATATAGTTTAAGTAACTCATAATTACTGTCAGAGTGCAAGGAGATCGTCGAACAAATGAGTGACCAAAAACCACATTGTAGTGATGACATGATCACTCTACGAATCCAGTGGCTTTGATGCATTAATCACATAGATTAATTAATATAAATAAATACCTCCCATGCAGTAAGGAAAAAAATAACTCTCTTCCCCAAAGTAAGTTATTTTAACTCTTCTATAAGAGTTGAAGTAACTCCTCCAAAGTGGCTTCCAACTGAAAGTGAATAAAATTCACTCTCTGGTAGAGTGAAACTAACTCATTCAGATAGAGTGAAACTAACTCTTCTCACAGAGTAAATGTAACTCCTTCCAAGGAACTCCGAAACTGAGTTATACTAACTCTACTTGGCGAGTTAAAATAACTCCGGCCTCCTGATGGCTGGAATTCAACTCCTACATGGAGTAAAATTTAACTCTGTTTAAGGAGTTAAGTTAAGGCCTAAAAATCAACTCCTACAAGAGGAGTCAAGTTAACTCCACGGCGAGTATTATTAACTCCTTTTTGGGGTTAAAATAACTCCCAAAAAATTAACTCCAGCTTGAAGAGTTAAATTAACCCCACAATGGGGGTTAATTTAACTCGCTGAAATTTACTGTGTTTGCAATTCGTGCCATCATCTTCACAATTCGCACTGCCAGCTTTACGATTCGCACCGTCTCCAGCCAATTCGAAACCCTTCTTATCATCAGCATCATCAGCACACATTTTCTCATCTTTTGTAGTAGTAGGGCTACCTGTTATGTTCTCTTGCATTTATCAAAAGACTGCAGTCGATCTTTCCATCAAATTAACACGTCAGTATTTTTTCTTCCCCCCAATGCCGGAGAATCGAGGTTTACTAAAACCCAGTCCATTTCTGCGTGTACGGCTGCAATGACCAAATGGGTAATTTTATGGCGACACTTTAACCGTTAGTTTTGAAAATAAATTTTCTACGTTAAAAGTATTTGCAAAAAGAGATATGTTTTTAATGTTTGTAACTGATTCCAAGGGCTGTACTATCAATGCGTTTTATGAATGTGATACATGTACTGGAAAGCTATTAACTCCCCTTTAGCCCCCCTCTGACCCCCTCGCAAGCTCATTAGATTATAGCGCGTACGCCCTCTGATTTTTTTCTTTTTGGTTTGTTCTTTTTTAAATAAGCTCCCCCTCTCTATAAATCCCACCTCCATATTGATGGTAGATCATATCATTACAGTCATTTGAACAAAACAAGCCAATTTTAAGCGTTAACAATAATTATGCTTAGTTACGCGCGCCGTATTCCAAAGTAAGAAACTTTTACGGCAGTTAAATTACGAATTTATATGAGCTGACAATAACAGTAGAACACTCCAATAGATGCCGCTGGCCCTTATGATATTCCCTTTACGATTTTTCTTGCAGTTGCAAACATTATAAGCACCTCAAAAGGGAAAAATGATGTCCATAAACTAAAAGGTGTACTTATTAAAGATGGAGTCTTCAGTGTAGGACTGAGAGAAGTCTGAGAACAACTTAAATAACTCTTACTCTACTTGTGCTTTCTGGACAGGTGATAATCACATTATGCCAATTTTTTAATTAAAGAAGATTTAAGGCTTTTTAAGTTACATGTAAGGAAGTACCACCTAAGCGTTAACTCAGATGTTAAAAAATGACATTATATTATATTATTATATTATATTGCATATAACAATAATTCGCGAGCACCTTGTGCAACTTCAACAAACGGCGCTCTTCAGACATAAGAAGCTCTTTGAATGGTAAGATAAAAATTGTTGCTGATGCCACAAATCTTAACAAATTAAGCTTGCACTCCACCCAACTATTGCCAATACGTACATGTACCAATATTTTATAATAGAGACCTTAAGCATAGACGACGAGAACGGCGGACGAGTACGAACCGGAAGTAACTTTGAACCACAAGATGATACTGCGCATGTCATGTCTTGTCTTCGCTGACGTCATTTGTCGTCCACCGAACGTCGAGAACGTGAGAAAAGCTGTGTTGCCGTCCTCTGCTCTACGTAAGTATTTGTCAGTCTATTTCTTAGCCTTTTAGAGGTTTAATTGAGCAAAAGCTTAGCAATCAAGGGTTTGAATTTAGTATGCGAAAGTTTCTTTTGTTTTTTAGCTCAAACTTAAAGTAATTAGCCTCTGTAAACTTCTTTTGCAGGAACTGCACATGGCGTGTCAAACTCCCGCGTCAGGGTAAGATCTAAAGTCTTAGTAAATTGGATCGTTCATGATGAGCTTAATTTCCTTGTGAAAAATAACAGTCGCTTCGGGACGGTTAAATTTGTGGTTCAGTCTATCCTTTCTGCAGCGTTCCTCGAGAATAAAAGCAGAGCATTTGCAGCTTTATAAATATTGACTGAGTTATCAAGTTCAACTTTATTCTTTGCTCGATCTGTCTGAATATATAAGCTTTGTCTAGTAATAAACAGATAAAGTTGTTTCTAATATATATATATATATATAGGGATAAATCCCAGAAGCAAAAAGCCACGTCGTTATAGCAGGCTCGAATTCCAAGAGATTGAAATAACAGTCCTGTAGATCGCAGACTTGAAACGTTCCTAATTTTAAATTTGGGGATTGCTTGTATCAACGGATATAAGCTAAACTGCATGCATTGCAGGGCAGAGTAAGCCTGATTAGCACTAATTTAGATTTAACTGTCATGGTGTATGCAATTAACATATGATATGCAATTAAAGCAGGATTAGTCTTAATCCCTGCTCAGAAGTGTAAAAGGAATTTTAAGACATTCACATTTTCCTTCTCCAGAAACAACTCTATGAAATGGACAGAAGACCATGACTTAACCCTCTGTGGGGAAGTTCTTCTCCAGGAGCCTTTCAAGCATCCCAAAAACAGCAAAGAAAGGGGTGAAGTATGGAGGCAGATTGCCCTTAATCTTAACAGTCTTGCAAGTCCCATATTCAAAGTGTCTAAGAGATCAGTGAGAGACCGACTAACCCTTTTGCAGACGAAGTACAAGGAGAAAATAAGAGAAGAAGAAAGAGCATCAGGCATAGACTGTGAGGAGACCCAGCTAGATGCAGCACTTGAAGAGATTCTTGACAAAGAAAAGGCAGCTGACATGGAAAGGAATGAGCAAGCTGGCACTCTCACCAAAAAACACCAGATTGAGAAGGCAAGTGCCGAAGAGGTTAGGCGCCAAGCTATAGAACGTCTAGGCAAAACCCAAAAAAGAAATGCAGATTCAGAGGAAGGAAAACCCAGTAAAAGAGGGAAGAGAAGAAGTTCGGATGCTGTTGAATACCTCAAGGAGAAATTTGAGTTAGAAAGTAAACTGAGGAAGGATGAAATGGAGTTAAAAAAAAATGAACAGCAGATGTTGATGGATCAGCAGAGTCAAATGCACAAGCAGTAATTAGAAATGATGAAGATGGTACAACAACAGAATCAGTCATTAATGTCTTTATTGGAAAAAGCTACATTCACAAAGTGACTATCACAAATCTCCTCAAGATTTTGGAAATTTACTCTAAAACATGTTACATTTTTAAAAGGGGAGTATTAATCTTAGCACCTCTTCTTTTGGAAACCTAAACTATGTTGAGCATTAATTTACTTAAACTTTGTTGAACTATGTTGAAATTTTAGTTAACAAATATTTTCCGCTGTTTTTCAACATGATTTTGTGATGCAGGAAACTTGTTTCTTTATTTCAATACAAAAATCATACTTCACTTGCTTAGTGAGATAATGACTTGAAGAGAAGATCGGTTTTTTGCCTTATGTCCATGCTGTTGTGTTGGCATTTTTTTGCAGATAGTGTGAATCTGGCATTACTGTAACAGTGTACAAAAAGCATGTTGGTAAAATTAAACCACATTTTGAATTCTCATTTGCTGTGATTTTACATATTATACATAATGCCCAGGCGCCATGTTACAAAGTTACCACAAAAAGTAATTTAAAAAGGTTATTAAGAAAAGTAGTCTTCTAAGGAAGGAGGTTCCAGCTGAAAAAAACTTGATGTCTGATTTGCATAGAGACATGTGAGGGCATTTCTAAGTAGGGCACTGACCACATACATTTTACCCACACTACTGAGACCAATTTTTAAGTTTTTTTTAAAGTCCAAAAACTTGAAGTAGTTAGTGACATCATTGAATAGCCACTCTACTGATTCTCTGACACTGCTCATTGACTGGTTGAAATCCATCATTTGACGGGTCAAGGCTCTATCCCTGAAAGGGGCTTGAAGGTGTACCCTTAAAGGGTATGCTGGATCACCATAAATGCAGTATGGATTCCCCAAAGGAGAGTTTGCAAAAGCTTGTAGGTCATTAAGGAGTCTTGAGTCAGCCAGCATGCCTGCATCATGCCTCCTTCCTTCTGAAAAATAGAAAAATATTCAAAACTGTTTTCATGAATGATATAGAAATATATGACAAAATAAAGAATTATTAGAACCATTTCTTACCTACGGGGCCATATAGATGACCTATCAGACCATTGGGAAGGGCAACACACTGAAACTTCAAAGCATGTACTCTTTTGTGGCCGTTATAGACTGCTCTCTGATGCTCTGCAGGTCTGCAAATTGGACGAACCGTCCCGTCAACAAATCCAAAACAATTGTCCAAGGGAGAACCCTGGGCAGCAATAGTGTCACTATACAGTTGCAGCAAGGGCTGAGAGAGAATTTGGTGATTCCACTGAGTGATTCTGTGACCGTGTGTATCGTATATGTAGTCAAGCACCTGGTTGCTAACCATGCTTAACACTGGAACCGGTCGACCAAATCGTGGAATGATATCACTGAATCTGCAGGGGTAAGATAATCTTCTCAGAAGAATACAAAGCGCTTCCATTCCACTTGATACGGTTCTTTGGTAACACGTAAAGCTGTCTGGTATTTGAAGGACTTCGGCAAGAAGTGAAAGGTCGTGCCTCCTGAATCTAAATTCTGCCAAACACTCTGCACCGTTCATATCTTCCAGAGAAAACCTTCCAAAATTCTCATAGCAAAAATCAGGATTTTTTGGCGAGTATTCCTCATACAACAACAACAGTTCTTCATCATCTAAAATGCCTTGAGCGTGACTAAAGAGAAAAAGTTCTTGAAGCTCGTGAAAAGAAACCATCTCGACGAAAAATTGATTTACTGTGCTGTGATTTTTTGTTTACGTTCACGTTCTCGTCGAGCGAAGCTTAAGTTTCGGATTTCCCGCCGTTTTCGCACCGTGAACGGACCGTTCCGTCCCAGTCTTCACGCGGTACTATTCGTCGTCGTCTTCTTCTTCGTCGTCTATGCTTAAGGTCCCTAATATCAAGCTAGGAGATTACTCAGTTTACGAATTGTGAATATGTTATGAATGGTCACTAATTATGTAAAAAACGTATTTTCAGAAAACGTTAAAAAAACTTGCCCTCTAAAGGACGTTCCAGTGTTGCACGCCAAGCTCTTAAATGTTACAGTTCATGCAAAGAGTTAAGTTTTCAGCAACTGAGTCAGGAAAGGCTAAAATATTGGTGAAGTTCTAGACATTTGAACATGAAAGTCATTTACATTGTGTCATTTCAACGTCATTTGCATTGTTGATCAATGACATAAACAAATATCTACAGAATGCGTTTGCAGCCATTATTTTTTTTATACTTTTAATATGAAGGCATTAACAAGATTTCTGTTTTAGACAAGTTTTGTAAAGTTACCATGCAAATTATTTTTTTTGAGAATTTTTCAAAATTTACTGTGATTGCAGCCTTGGTGCATTTTGTAAACTGTGGAATTTAACGAGATGTCTTTCTTTTGATCTAAAAAAGTACATGGTTATAAAGAGCAAAGACAGTTGTGAAACGTACTTGGGAAGCAAGGAAATTCCTTCGTAAATAAAGGTGCTAAATCTCTCCAGAGTTAGCCAAAATCACAATTTTGTGGGGCTTTGCAGACATGAAAATATTTTTAAAAATCTGTAAAAAATTACCTTTAAGACCTAATAGATTGAAACATTGCACACAAGCATACAAAAACATATTCTTTAATGTTGTGTACAAAAAATGGGCTAACTCTCACGGTTTAAGACAACTTCTTTTGCAAAAGTGCAAAAATTGCACACTTTGATAGAATGGCGCTTTGCAGGCATTTTGTCGCACTCAAACATTCCTCCCTAAAAGAAGTGCTGACAGCACCATATAAACAGGATTTAGCTCAAACTTTACATACGCATTGCCCTTACACACATCTAATTTTGGGGTGAAAATCACATCTAACTCTCATAAAATGATAGAGTTGGAGAAGGATAAAGTCAAAAACGTGCAAACATGACGCTTCCCAATTTTCGCGTGACCTGAAACACCCACTTGACATTATACCTTTAGTGAACTTTTTGGGACAAAATATCTGCTTTTTTAAATTACTAGAGTTACTTGCCGCAGCTCTATGAGCCTGTTTAAGACACCTAAAGCCAACATTGGTCTATTTCTGGGTTTTAAAGCGATTTATCAGCACAAACGGCCAGCAATGGCACCAAACGGACACACTTTTCCCTCTACTAGACTATTTCGTCGACGCAATTGAGCAGAATACACTCATAAACTACAGTTACATAGATCTTAGTCTTAGCCATGCTTTTGCCAAGTTTCGGGTAATTTTAGTTTATTGTTGCTGAATGACAGCCTTTTGGAGTTACCGAGAAAAAGTGTCTGCAGAGCAACCCAACGGGAAGAGTGGTAGTGGGAGCGGGAGCAGAAGTGGTAGTGGTAATGGTAGTGGTAGTGGGAGTGGGAGTGGGAGTAGTAGTGGGAGTAGTAGTAGGCATCGTAGTGGTAGCGGTAATGGTAGCAGAAATGGTAACAGGACTGAGTGGAGTGCAACTCTGGGAGTAATTGGGCGAGTAATTTCAAATTGCACAAGGCCGCTTTGAAATTACAAGTAGGATTACCCTTGAATTGTACCACAAGAAGTCCTATTACCAATTAATTGTGTTAATAACAAAATGCATGAAACTCAACTCACAATTCGACTTTCTAATAAAGCAAAAACATTGCTTAGAACTTTTTAGCCATAATGCCACCCAACGACCCATAACCGGAAATTGTACTAACTTCAGAAGTAAAATTTCATTGGTTAGTTGCATCTGGTACTAAACTTTTATTGGCTGTTGAACTGTGTGATTTCACCTATCCCATTACAGGCTGCTAATAATCAGACAGGTCAACTCTAGCCTGCATAGCAGGCGTATAAAGGGGAGGGGGTGGGAGAGGAGGAAGAGAATTTGAGGGAAAAAAAACGGAGGAGTGGGGGGGGGGGTAGGGGGAAAAGGAACGCCTGCTATAAAGACCCCTATTGGTTCATTTCTGCGGTCGCTGGCAGCTGCAAAATTCTGATTGGTTAATCGGACAATAGGACGGGTTTGTGTAATGCGAAAACAACCAAAATGTCGGCCAAAGTGGATGTGTTAGCAAGAGCTTTGGCTGATTTGAATGTCGTTGCTCGTAGTGAATTTAAGTTAAAACCGGAGCAAGAAGTTGTAGTAAAATCTCTTCTAGATGGAAAAGATGTATTAGTGGTGTTGCCCACAGGATACGGCAAAAGCCTGATATATCAAATGTTTGTTCACACCAAGGACTTTGAAATGAATGGTAAAGCAACGATTCTGGTGATTTCTCCGTTGGTTAGCATCATAAAAGATCAGATACTGGACATGAAATGAATAGGATATTCTGCAGTTGATAGCAGAGACATGATGGCCTCAGAAATTCGCAAATGTAATTTTAAAGTTCTCTATGCAGCAGCTGAGAAAGTCAAGGAGAAGACCTTCAGAGAAATGCTGATCGACCCTAATTCACCACTTAATCAAAACATTTGTGCAATTGTAATCGACGAATCTCACACAGTTGAAACGTGGACAGGTAAAAGGTGAGCATGCTTTTGGTTTTATTTATATGCATATGATTTTTTTATTTGCGGAATTCCAACGAGATCAAGGTTTGTGAGAAATGTAATGTCAACATAATTATTTTTCATGTGAATGCAAACTCGTTTTATCATTGAATGTAATTACAATCTAAATACGTAACTTATCTTAGTTTTCAACTTTTAGTAAGGCACATTTGCATTTAAAGGAGCCTTTGGATAACAAAAGTTACTACTACTATTACTTCTGTGTTTCGGAAGACTAATTCGAAGACCAAAAGGCGTTGCTTTAAGAGAGGCGTATGGAGAATTGGCAGTCCTTAGATCACTGTGTAGAGAAGGTGAGTCGTCAATAAATTAAACTTACCTGGACTCTTGGTAGAACGAATATGCTATTATTTACCTTGAATAATTTTTCACCATGGGGTTATGAATTTAGCTAAATTTCTTAGTAAACATGTTAATTCAAGATAATCATGATAGACGTTATTCTCGGAGACCCATGGGCAGTTAGTGGGGGCGGGGAAAAAGTCTAAACGGGTCTTCGCCCGAACTTTTTTCTCACTCGTTTAGACGTTTCCCCGCTCCCACTAAACTGCCCATGGGTCTCCGAGGATGACGTCTATAATAATTGCTTTGAATTGACTCCATGTTTACAAAGAAATTTATAACCCGATAGTGAAAAAATATTCAAGGTACACCAACCTCTATTAAGCGGCCACCTTTCATTTCCCCGAGGGTAGCCCACTGTATTATACGTAAACCAAAAATAATTGCACAGCGCGAAAAGACCTTGGTACGAGTTTAGCGTTACAGTATTTACGCAGAGCGTGTAGGTAGCGGTGGTCTGGTAAAAGATGACAACAAGGGCAATGGTTAACTATTTATTCTTTTCATTGCTTAATTTAATCTCTTCCTACTCAACAAGATTGTGTGCCGAACGGAGCCTTACGTATTAGGATAGGAATTGTCCTACCGCTACCCCCTAAAGTGGGATGACAGCATTGCGTGACGAACAAACAAGGAACCGCTACAAGCAAGGATTCAAGCAGCAATAGATCAAACGATGATCAAACCTAATATTTTGGTGTAGTGCAAAGCAAGCAACTATGTACAAATCACTTAGCCGTTTTTGACTTAGTTGCAGTGGTGATCATATGTGTCGAAACAGGGTCATAGATTCATGGTATTCGACCATTAAATAAGTTGACAGTTGGCGATGTACATTGGACGTTGTGTAAACAAAAGCAAACTTCTGCTTTACGTGCGACGAATGGTGACAGAAACACGTCAAATCGGCTTTTGGACCTGCCTTTTACAGCAAATAAGGTTAGAACATTTCGAAATTATCAGCTCTGTGTCTATTTCAACTTAATATAGCTCAAGACATGTGGCGCGTGCTAAAATATGTCTAACCCGTAAATTGAAATTTGACGACGGATGGTCAAATATCTGCATTTTTAACGTACTTTGAAAAGCTCTCGCGTCGCTCACAATCATTTGCCCAGAGAAATTTTTACAGGAATCTGTAGACCATCCTTCTGCGATTCAACCACCAGAAGTTTAATCCATTTGAAGGTTTCGATTTCACTGATCAATTCTTCAAGTTCCGAAGAATTACTCGTTGTCAAGCTTTCCGAAAACAAGGCTTTTTTGGAATTAACCTTTCCGGTACTTTTTTGGTTGCGTTTACCGTGTGTTCCGAAAAGCTGTTTTTTGGTGTTGCTTCCTTTAGGCGTGATAGTGGTGGAAAGTTGTCTTTTGCATCGATCGTCCAAATTCTTGCAGTTTAAATCTTCATCGTCTCTTGTGCTGCATACTGCTTGCTGAATAAAACTGTACAGTTCAGCTGCATTTCTTATTTTGCAACCACAAGATCGACAGACCCGCTCTGAGAAGTTTTCGTCCCTCGTTAGTGGAAACCCAATCAAGCCACAACACTCAGCTAAAATCAGTCCGGCACTTTCTTCTCTGCCCGACGGCGAAAATAGATTTTCAAATGACACTCTTCCTCCTCCAGAAGTAAAGTTTACTCCACAAAATCTGCAGCTGCTGTTTTTTATAATGTCTATCTTTGGTTTTCTTCCTGTTTTACAAACCTTTGTGGGAGTTGCGGAAATTACACGGCTTGAAGATTTTCTCACAACGCTCGCTGCTATCAATATTTTTTCGCGCCTTCCCGTGTAAAGTTAGTCATGCAGAAAAGGGCGTGCCTTTTTCTGATTGGTCCTTGAACTGACAGCTCTATCAATCCGATCACAGTACGCGGAGATGCAAAAGAATGGGCTTTTGTAGCAGGCGTTCCCTATCCCGAAATCTCCTCGAAATCTCTTCCTCCTCCTCCACCCCATCCCCTTTATACGCCTGCGACACAGGCTTGGTCAAATCGGACAGTTTTGACATTGCAACAGCCAAATTAAGCCATACATAAGGGCTTTTAAGAACCAATCAGATTCAAGCATTTTGCTATTGACACAGTTAATAATGGTAATAGGACTGAGTGGAGTCCAATTCGGTCTGTAATCATACGAGTAGTTACAAAAATCGGACAACCGTGAAGCAGGAGTCTGATTTGTTAATGACGAGTATGCATATGATTACAGACTGAATTGAAAGACACGATGTCCTGTTTCCTTTATATACAGGGCTGTATATATCTATACACAATACATGTATGTCTTTTGGTTATGCAGAAACATATCCCAGAGTGTTACAAGCAGAACCCAAACTCTTTAAAAGTTCTTTAATTGTTTGGTCAGAATTGTGTTTTAAGTTAATTTTTTTTATTACCTGCTTCACTCTTTCAGGATCTTCTTCAATAGCTGCAAGGTTTGCGACATCTCCCTCTGTGAACTCTATTATGGTATCTGGGTTTTGGTGTGTGTTAAAGCTGCAGTTGCCCAAATACTTTAAGTAGACACCTGCTTTCACTGAGTGAGACTGCGCTTGGGCTAAAATCTCTTTCAGGTACTTGGGATTTTTGATTCTCGTCATGTCGAGAATCAAAAATCAGCTGTCCTTGAAAGTGGCTTGGAGAATTTGTAAGAACTATGTCCAGATATATCTGGGGACGTGACACTCTTACAAGGTGTGAAAGACAATCTGAGTTAATTGAACACTATTTATTTTTATTCAACATGTATGTTTGAGATTTAAGAAAGTTATTTGGATTTATAATAATACCCTTAGGGACCGTTCATTTTTTATGAGGGACGGGGGGCTGGTGGGATTTGGGAAGCACCATTTAAAAATCGCATGACCCCCCCTCAGCTTACCAATTTTTTCACATGGCCCCCCCTTATAGCGGTCATTTTTTGGGATGACCCCCCCCCCCACAAAAAAAATTTGAACAAACAATATTTAGATTTCAACTTTTTTAACATTTCTCTATCATCCCCCTACTTCACGTTATTGTGCTCACTATGAAGACAACATTTACAATCCCTCTACTACAGGGAGCTGTTGTTTAAAAAACAAATCAAAAGAAAGAGAAGTCAATTTCGGGTCTCCTAGTTATGGCTCGCCCTGAGCGTGTGGCATTTGGCCTCTCATTGGCATCTTTCTCATCTGAATTGATGAATGCAAGAATGACGTCACTTGAGTCATCTCCCCCAGAGTCAATGGCATCACTGTCATACTCATCATTGTCACTTTCAGCCGTTTCACTGCTGTCAGCACTTGCCCTGTTGTTATTTTGTGTCAATGTCCTTGCATTTCTCAGTGTTGGTTGGCCAGCTCTGATAAGACTCTTCTGCTGCAAGCATGAATATCTTACAATTGCCTTTACTTTTTCACTCTTGCTGCTTTTCAAATGCTGCTTCAGCCCGTGGTGGTTCAAGTACTTGTTTAGTTCTGGAATACGTAGCTTTTTAAGCTTGGTTAGATCTTCGCACAACTCAGTCCAAGGATAATCCTCATATGATTTATCTTTTGCGTCCTTACTTAACTTCGCCTTTTCTTCTGCTCTCTTTTTCCTTTTAAATTCCAGCACTTCAAGATGCTGAAGATAATCCACCACAAACTTTGATTTGACAATAAACTTACCTGCAAATAGAGCAACGCTCTCTGGGTCAGATAAAAACCAGCCTGCCACTTCCATGCTCTTTCTTCGCTTGGACCCTTGGCTGCCAGTCATCTGGATCACGCCCTTCTTTTGGGGTCTTCTGGTAGGAGAGGTAGCGGTATTCCGGTAGGCAGGAATGGTCAGGAACTGGTTTAGGGTATCTTTCTATGGGTGGTCCAGTCCATTCACAACAAAAAGAACAAATTTTTCCTACCTTTTCTTGACAGGACAACTTTAGAAACTCCCTGTAGTTCTCCCCCTCCTCATAGTGCTCATTCATAAACTTCTCAATCTTACGGAAGTAACAGTGGCCTGGAACAAAGTCTTTCCTTGCGCCTGCATTGTGATACTAAACCAAGTACGAAGTGTTGTGAAAAAACTGGAAATCTGTTGATGTGTTGTGTGAAACACATTCTTACATTTAATTTACAGATGTCTTTATTTGGAAGGTTTTTACCTCTACTCTAGTGATAGGCATGTATAAATGTTGCCCTGTGCAGGTAAAACAGAAAGCTGTTGAAGTACAAGAAGATGAGCCGGTAAGTGTTAATTTCTTGTCAATGTTCCTATTTTTATCTGGACATTAAAAACGCATGTATGCTTCACTTTTATAATGAGAAACTTCTGTATTTTCCTATTGTAAAGATAGCACCTAAAACTGTTTGAACATTTTTAAAATAGTATGCGTCTTTTAATATATCGTTTGACTCAGGTCTACATTTCACTACACGAATACAACATTAAATGGTTACACGAACCATGATCATTCAATAATATCAGTTCAAGATAATAAATAAAAAAAATCGCCTTTCCTTTTCTGGTAGGTCACTAGTTCCTCCTCTGCTGATGATACAACCATACCTCAGGGTCTCCGGAAAACAAGCCTTGGCTATATTGTTAATCCAATCGGGAAAAGAGCGCATTACTACATGAGCATCATGAAAGAGGCTCATTCCAAAATGCGCAATAATGACGAAAGCGACGAGTCGTTTGAGAAAAGGTTTGCAGCATAACGATCCAGGCAGTTTGACATCTTACAAGCGAAAGAAGCAATCTTTCTAAGTGTGGTTGGCTGTTCAGAAAGGGCGAATGAGTTTTCCATGCCAGGGTACCAGTTGAAGCCCAGTGATGGAAGAAAACTGAACTTCTCCATCAAAGAGCACAGAGCAATGGTGGAAAAGTTGAATGTCATATTGAAAGATGTAAAGGAACACGATTCCACACTCTTTCAGTCCAATGAGCTTGCTTTAAAGCAGGGCGAAGAATTTGCCCACAGTTTTAATGTAAAACAGATCAAATGTATAGAAGCTAAGTTGACAAAGGTCACGCAGGACATGGAAGCACTAGAAACTGTGTGAAATGGGGTTGACTAGCCTACACGACTTCTACGGTTCGTGACATTTGTACATTTGCCGTTCTCTGTTCGGTCACTCGACCTTTCTTGTCGCTTCACTCGTGTTCATGAAGGGCACTTCATGTTGTGTAATAAGGAGGAATTTTAAGTGAAGTTGAGCCGTTAGATCGTGCTATGGCAATTTTTTTTATAGGTCATAGGTCTGCGTGTTATCTGCATGTCGACTCGTTGAGTTTGACACCTGTAATTTGCCGTGTGTTTTTGCATTTTTTAGGCTCATTTCTAATGCAAGGTATGCTTTTATAAGTCTCCATGAATTTGCTTTTGAGGGACAAAATATGAAATTTACCGTGAACATGTTGCTTACTTGCATTCTATATTGTGACGCCGGGCCCGGCTGTGATTAGAACTGTTTGCAAGCACAGTAGGTAGATCCTTATCACGGATATCATATTTGTTCTCGTACGATTTCCTTCGGAGACGCCGTAGCTTTACTTTGAGAAAGCTATACGTTTGTCTAGTGACATTCTTATGTTTCTTGCAGCTATCTGATGGAGCTTATGTTTCTCTTGCTCGATGTATAGGTTTATTCCTCCTTTGGTTGTTCTGGCACCACATGATTCAAATGTAGCTGTTTACGCGCAAGTCCTGTTGACTGTTTTGCGTGTTTTATATGCCATTGTTCGGCTTAGTTCAGGCAAGACCATGGTTTCGATCCTCCATGTGGATCTCATCAGTTGCCGGTATTTCTAAAATACTCTGTACATCTGAAGTTGCTAGCGCAACTCGTACCTCTGTGAGAATGCAAGACAATCTGCGGCTTGGCACAAACTTCTCGTGGTGTGTACCCTTGTGACGGATAGAACATGTCTGGTTTCTATTGGCTATGACAGCTAGCCAATGGCGTAATGTACTTTTCGATCCTTACTTTTTTGAAGCTTGACCTCGTTATTGTGTGTTTCTTTGACGGCATTTTTTCTAGATTTCTAGGCACTCGATGGCTGATCTGCAATTTGGAGCTATTTTGATTTAACGCAAATGTTCTTTTGCAAACCCCCTCTTTAAAATGGGGTTGATGCTATACATTGAGTGCGTATATTTTGCTTTAAGCTCCTTGACGTTAGTTGAGTGCTGCTATGTCTTGCACGATGTAGAACGGGGCACGTCCATAATAATCATATCAGTGTGAAACGGGGTTGACTAACCTACACGACTTCTACGGTTCGTGACATTTGTACATTTGCCGTTCTCTGTTCGGTCACTCGACCTTTCTTGTCGCTTCACTCGTGTTCATGAAGGGCACTTCATGTTGTGTAATAAGGAGGAATTTTAAGTGAAGTTAAGCCGTTAGATCGTGCTATGGCAATTTTTTTTATAGGTCATAGGTCTGCGTGTTATCTTAAGAAGAGCAAGAAGAAGAGCAATTATAACAGCACATTCAAGGGCATACTCAAACAGCAAATCAACAAAAGGAGAAGGAAAAAAGAAAACCGCAGAAAGTCAAATGAAAGAAAGAGGAAGCTGACTGAAAACAACGTCCAACGAGTTTATGGAATCTGTGTTGGAAATCCGCTAGGAAATGATCTTCCACAATGCCTTGTGTACCCTCCTAGAACGGCCGTCCCGGAAGAGTGTATTAAAGTTGAGGATGTTGCCACGTCGTTATTTAGAGGAGATGGGCCATACATCGCACAGCTCTTGGAAGGGAATTATTTCACCAATGCTGCAAGAAGCAGAATCACCACCAACCTTGAGCAGGAAGTCAGAGATTATGTTTACACCTTCATGTACCCTGAAGAGTACACTCTGACGGAAAGCATTGCTGCTTCTTGCAGCATTGGTGAAAGAGACTCCCATAGCAGCACAAGCGGCGACGAAGAACTCGACGACAGCGAAGATGAAGATGAGTGCCAGTGAAAGTTGCATTCGAAAGTAACAGTGTTAAATACTTCTTTTCAATAGCTACAAATGCTTTTTGTCGCCAAACGTTTTTTTTAAAGCAGAAGGAAAGTTTGTAATAAATTTGTATCCTGCCTTCTATGTTTATTCTATAGCAATTTTTTTGATATTCAAACATTATCCCATTTTAAAGTTTTACTAAAATATTTCACGTGACCCCCCCTTTTTCCCTTATTTTTTTGGGATGGCCCCCCCTCGAAAGCCATTTTTTTTCGCATGCCCCCCCCCAAATCCCACCAGCCCCCCCCTACCTTATAAAAAATGAACGGTCCCTTATTTGTGCTTTATGAAATATAGCAATTAATATTTCACTTAATCAACACAATTATTTTTGTAACATAAAGATGTCTCTTGAGCACATCATTTCCATGTTTCATCAACATGATTAATGTATTATTTAATTGGCAATAAAATTATCATTGGTTTGAGTTTTTCTTTGCGCAAATTGATCGAGTTATGGTGTTCAGAAAGCTTGAGATGAGCTTAAGAAATGGGCCTGAGGCAACAGACAAGACCAGCTCTTCTTTTAATGGTAAATTTGCCTTGTTTCTGTTGCTCCAAAATTGTCATGATTTATCATTTAGGGAAGAGGTGGGGATAAACCAAGGGTGGGTGGGGGATTGCGTAAAAGAACCTTTGAGGCTTTTTTCAATTGATAATTTGTATCAATGCTCCCAACCCATAAAATCAAAGACAGCAACAACTTTTGATGGGAGAAAAGGGGTAGGGGATGAAGTGCTCGAGTTGCTGATAGGAGTCTTCCAGGATGACACGGGTCAGGTGGTTGGCAACGAGAGGACCAAAACAATGAGAACATTATTAAGCAACAACAACCAGGCTGCAGAAAGGTCCTAATCCTCTCTCTGGGGTCCTAAGGCCCCAGGCCCTGAGAAGTCATAATCCTCTCCCTTCTTTCCAGAAGCTCCTGTAGTCCCCAGGCTACTGAGAGGTCCTAATCCTCTCGCTGGGGTCCTAATTCCCAGGCTCCCCCTTGGAAGAATCAGAACAACAAACTACAGAGGTTTGGTTCCTTGGTAACAAGGCTATCTGGGGGCCCTTTCTGCCACGACAGCTGGCCATGTGAGTTTATGGGGCAAAGAGGCGACCTATATGGAGCACTTCATCCCCTCCCATAGTTTATTTATTATAAGAAATGAAACAATCAGAAAGTTCTAAGCCTGTTAAGCTAACAAATCAGAGGTCATAATCTGTTGTGACCAGAAGCAAAGAGCAAAATACGTGAGGCAGCTGTTGTCGGCTTCAAGTTAATGTTATAACATTTGTAAGTAAAGCTCAATGAGCAAGCATGGTCCATGTGTCCAAAACAGCACCTGGCGTGACACTAACAATAACAATTATAACAATGTATCAGTGAGCAAGTATACTGCTCAAGTCCAACAGCACTAAGCCGGATAACTACAACTACTGCATAGCAGTATGATTAAGTGGTGCAAAACAGTTGATAAAACTATACTTAATTGTTACCACTATGCTCAAAGAGAGCCAAATGGGTTTGGGTGGGCGGGAATTTTTCACAACACTCTGAGAGGTCAGAGAACTTGAAGTGAACTACAGATGTGAAGATAAGACCGCATGGTCTTGATTGACATAATGGCAAAGCATAAATATGATTGGCCCGGGAATAACACGCCATAATGACGCAAAAGGTGAATTTGACCTTTCGACACGATGTGAAAGTGTTTGTCTTACCGGGATATTGCGTGACAGAAATGTATATTAAGAATACATGGGTCATGTAACTTCTCTCACCTCCCTTTCATGGTTGTTCACTTTAACTTAAATTTATATTACTTATAAATTGGCTTTGGGATTTTAGAGATGAAATTTAGTTGACTTTATTCCGTAATTACCTCTTACATTTATCCGGTTTATTACTGCATAATGTTGATGGCACTTTAAACCCTTTTCATTAATTAATCAATTTATTTATTATTTCTTTAATTTTTTTCTTGTAGAACCACCTGGGAAAAAGTGTATGGCACTAAATATTGAAGGGGCTGTGTTATTATAGTTGGAATTATGCATGGCATTCCAATTTTGGCGCCAGTCAGGGGACTTTTCATTTTAGATGGAAATAAATTAATTTTACGGTAGACAACCTTGAGAGTTCTTGAATATGTCACTCATTTGAATGCCCTCAAGGTTGAACCAGAAAATGAGTTGTAATATGTGAAGCAAGCTGAGCTTGTTGATTTGCATCCCCTTGGGAAGTGTAAGGGCTTTGGTTGATATGCCAGGGATTTCTTTGTGGTCCCTAAATACAGAGTTGTCTGCTTTTACTGACATATTTTAATACACTTTTGGTAGCAAAAGTAGTTGAGACACGATTTAGGGCTGCGTTTGTTAAATGAGCTGGGTTGCCCTGAGGAGCGATGATTTCCATGCCTGTATCACATACACCAGGCTGACTCGGTTTGTTTATAACAACTTTGAACTTTAAGAGAATGTTGTTATGAATTTGATCTGAAAGCAATATATTTTAGGTCATGTTAAGAAATAAGTTGTAAATAAAGTTTTACTTAAGATGTTGTCCCCATTTAGTGCCGTTGGTGCCAGAACAACTAGACAAGGTAAACCAGGCTATTTATGCATGTATGCTAAATGACAATTTAGCCACTTCCAACAGCTCTACACATTGTCGTGAAATGAACAAACCAGTTTCGTTTACCTATATAGCTTTCTATAGCATCATTGTACCCGTTTAGACAGTCTATAATTTGTCAGCTGTGTTGTAATTTAATAAGCAATTAGTTTGAGTAATGTGTACTCAATTTTGTGAGTAAAAATACTCATCAAAACGTTTACTCAAAATAAAGAGTGTTTTCTACTCACTATTTTGGGTTTTCACTTTACAGTCGAACCTCCCGTTGCGACCACCTCTCGTAAGCGACTAGTTTTCCAAAGTGCAAAACGTTTCCAAGTGATATTACTATATTTGGAACCTCTTGTAAGCGACCACCTCTCGGAAGCGACCGCGAACACTTTCAGAGCTAAAAGTCTTTTCTTTTGTTTTTAACCTCCCGTAAGCGACCATTGACAGATAATAAAGCATAAATTGGGTAATAAGGTGATGTAACATTATCGCATTCCTAGGTAGTACAAGAGATGGAAGTACCAGATTTTTTTTCGAAATTGACTTTTAATATGAATAAAACATCTAAAACATGCGGAAAGTCTCTGCAGTGAGGCAAAATTTTGACCCAATATGGTCTAAGCTTTTATAAGCGACCACCTTCCGTAAGCGCTTACGGAAGGTTCTTCTGGTCATATTGTGAGTAACTTTTCTCAACATTTTGAGTAAACGAAGCCATTTGCTTAAAAAATGGCATTTCAGCTTTCTTCAAGTGAATTTCTCATTATTTTCTCCTTAACAAAGTAATTCGAATCGTTTAGATGATCTCGGTATTGTCAGCAGTCTGGTGTAAGCACACTTTTTTAGTTTGTTGTAAGATTTAGATTATTTTGTAAGATGTAAGTAGTTCATTGTAGGTAATGTACAGTTATTAGTTTAGTCTAAGTATTACATGTATACAAGAATTAGTTTATTGTATGTAGTGTATTGTAAGTGGTTAATTGTAATTGCCGTATTGTAAGTAAGTTATTGTAAATATTGTATTGTAAGTAGTTTATTGTAAGTAGGTATTGTAATTGTGGTTTTTTTTAGGCAAGTAGTAGTTTATTGTAGTACATGGGAACACTACCTTACGGTCACCTCGTTATTACGGCCAATTTTTTTTTTGTCCCGGCGAAATGCCCATACATTTCTTGTAGGAAAACCCCGTTAACGTGGCCACCCCGTTAATACGGCCAACGGCCACATTCTGAAATCCCAACCTGTATAGTCCTTTATTATTTTACCCCTTTTTTACGGCCACACAAACAGTTATGTTCATCTTCCCATTTAGAATTATATCTGCATTCCGGATGCTTATTAAAGAGCAGTGGTTTAAAAGTGCAATGGAGATATATCTGTTGAGAAGCCACTCAATTTAGACCTGCCATGAAATTTAACCATACTCCGTTAATACGGTCACCCTGTAAATACGGCCACATTTTCATGTCCCGTTGGTGACCGTATTAACGGGGTTCCACTGTAGTTGATTGTATGTAACTTATCTTTATGCACGGAATTGCGTTATATTATCACCAAAATTTAGCATGTCTAATAAAAAAAAAAAAAAAAAATCTTGGCGGACAACGACAACGTGAGCGATCTGAGACCCGAAACTCGCACATGCGCAGCTAATGATACTGTCCTTTTAAGTTCCTTAATCAAGTCTAGTTTTAACGTTTCATATTTATATGGTTAGAATAATAAACTCTGTTCATATTCACATACGTGTACACAATAATGGACTGAATATTTCACAATATATTCCCGCATGAACATAATAAGCAGTTTGGTCAAGTAAAGTTAATTCCAGTTTTATTTCCATTAATAGATTGATACCTGAATTTCGGTGTCACGAGTAAAACCACTACTTTCAATGTGCTCTCATAGGGTTCTTACACTAGGGCTTGCCGCTTAATTTTTTGCCCTACTTTGATAAACAGCATGGATACATTTATTACTAAGTAATCAGTGTGTGATTTTGGAAATACACAATTAAAATGGGTTTTCTCACTGTTGTCTGTTCTGTGATAGAACAACTGAATTTTTACTTCAAAATACACAAAATTGAAGGCTTTGGATTGTAAGAGTGCCCCTTACATGCCCTTATATTCTATGAACAACAGTCAATTGCTGACTATTCGGTCATATAAAACTCTGTCTGGTACTCTTAACTGTTCAGATGAGGTCTTATGTGTTCCATTGACTGTGATGATTTTAATAGCCAATTCCCTCTATGACACGTGCCTGCAGGAAATCATGGTAGTTGTATTCATCTAAACAAATATCCAGTCCAAGATGATGAACACACGTATCATGATTCCCTGCAGACGCTTCTCACAGAGGGAATTGGCCATTTTAAATTCGACACGTTTCTCATTTACTTCAAGTTTAACTCAATACCAGTGATTGCTTGACTTAACATTCCAAACCTATGTTAAGCTGGTTCATTTAGCTACATTTATAGTCTTGCGCTCAAATGATCTGCATAGTCTGGACTCTTAGGGAGTAAAACTGTAACCACGCTCTTGTGAGAAAGATAGCAGATCGCTTCCCCCGAGCTTTCGGAGAGACATTTCAATATGAAATGGTTTCTTCTCTCATTATTCTTCCCTGATTTTCACGATCGTTTACCTCAGACGTAGGTGCCGGCAAATAATTGATCTGCTCGTCACTGACTGACATATCACGATCTTTAGCTCAATCTCGTCCAATAATTGTTAATTGTTCGTAATAGAACATATTCAGTAATTTACCATGACTCCAAGGCTCTTGCCCATAATTACATTTTTTAAAGATTCGTTTGTCTATTAATTACCATAAATGACTTGATACAAAGAAAAAAAACCCAAATATACAAAATTTGGGTGAAAGCCGCGTGCCATGTCATTATTTGGATATCTCGAACATGAGCTACTTCGCCGGGGAGAGGGATAGGGTGAGGGTTGAAGGGGCGTGGTGCTTTTCCGGCACCTAATGTAGATATTAACCCTCTCAAGCGCACTTACCTTAACTCTCTCCTCAGCTCAAATCCCTGCTACCCGGGCGCTATTTAAGAATTCTTCGAATCACCTAATATTTTTTAGGAAAGGTGGGTATAATGAGTAGAATCGAATTCAAGTCAAAGTGGCTATGAGCCAGTCAACATGGAAAATGGCTCGTCTGTAAACAGTGGCAATTTTGATACCACTGAACTGAGCTTTAATCCGTTGGGCAGTTATTATTTAGATATCGAGTTATGGAGGCGAAAAATGCCACTAGCATTGTTAAGAAACAGTGCAAAACGCAATGGTAACAGAATACTCGAGGAGTTGTGACATAGTTGAAAACATTCATGAAGTCATCGGTGATGTACGTCTGAGACAACCACAAAGAATTAGCGCTTAAAACAAGTACAGTTGGACCCCGCTAATTCTAACTCGGTTATTTCGAATTCTCTGTTGTTTCGAACTCAAAAGCTGCACTTCTTTTGGATTGGCCCTTTAGTCATTTACTATCAGTTATTTCCACCTCCCGGTATTTCGATTTAGTTTTCGTTTCCCCTGAGAGTTCCAAAAAGCGGGTTCAACTGTAATAAAATTCCTGTATTGCAAATTCTAATTTTCTTTGCTATTATTTTTCTTTTGTTCGTCATTTTCCCTAAAATAGACCTCTTTAGTTTGGGCAGTTTGTTTTCCCATTGTAGACCACGTGATATTCTCTAAAGAATTTCTTTATCCATATTAAAATTCTCCCTCATATACATGCGACTATTTAAAAATTTGAACGCAAGAATTCTCAAGAGTATCATCACGTTGGCTGCTATAGGAAAACAAACTGCCCAAGCTAAAGAGGTCTATTATCAGTGATTTTCTTCCCCTTGTATTTACTTTCTGACGTGGCAAACCACCAAGGAGAGTTTTACCGCTCAATCTATGTAAGGTTGTGTATATATATCTGATGTGATCAGGAGCCATATTCGGGATGGAGAACGTAAGCGCGCGCCATTTCTAGTATTGGAGCTGTCCCTATGATACGGGACAATTTTGTTATTTTTAGAACAAATTGTGGCATCGCGTCCGGCACACGCACGTACATGCTGCGAGGATTTTTGCAAATGTAGCACGGGGGGAATGGCGTCAGAAATTCCCGAAATTTTTTATGCTTTTGACCCACAACTCAGCGTTTATGTCTGTTGGAATTTTGCTTAAGTATTTTCGTCGTAGGTTGTTCCATTTTGACAAAAAGGAAGACAGTGTCGAATGTCCCGCTTTATATCAAGTTGTGTTCCGCTGCTTCTTTTGCAAAAGCTCCACATTACTCCACTCTAAATTTCACATATGTTGAAGATTAACAGCTTTTCCATAACACAGCAATAAACTAGTTGTATATGGCAGCGTTTCAGGACTTCAAAGTTTCCCTCCTCTTGCAACTAGCTTGCGCGGATTTTGCCAGTCCGTCGCGACCGATGCGTGTTTTGTACAGTCAGTAAAATATGAAAAATTGGAATTCCGCACTTTCGTGTGAAAACGTTCATCGAATTCATACAATACCTCTAGGTTGTAAATATGCTTAAGGTTGATAAATGTTTGAGAACATATTTTAAAAGCTTAGCTGAAAATATGTGAATACAACAGAAATATAATCAACAAAGTTACGATGACGCTTTCTTTAATCAACTCGAATAACGATTTCGATTTTGTTGGTTGAAGTTATCAAAACTCCTTGTCTATTTTATTTTCGCAGTGTAAAATTTCACTATGTTGAAGAAACACACATGATGTTAGTAGCCTTTTGGCGTTGGTGAAAACTGTTGCAGTATCTCAGCACAAAAGATAACGAAAGAAATCTTTGTCAAGATTTGTTGACAATTAAAAACACCGACTCGGACATGAAAGTGCAAGCGCCTCAGTATGCAAATGAGCTATTTGTACGCGTCAGACTTTTCTTTCAAAAACTTTTGCAAAGTCGCCAAAAAAGCAGAAACAATAAGAAACTATCAAAAACAGGGTTTGGGTATGATCAAGCAATGTTTGAGAAACTCACAACTTAACTCGATACCAGAGTAGAGAGTTTTGTTACATAACTTTTCTTTGGAGAAAAAAACGCAAAAGCTTACGCGTACAACTAGGGCGAGCAGATATTCATTCACAGCGCGAAATTGAAGTCTTGCTTTCCATCCTGAAGAACTTACCTTTTTCATTAGCTCAGAACATGAAATTACATATAAGCGGCGTGGTTCTTATTCCCTGCCTCATTCCTTGCCATCGCTGTGAAAAATCCGTAAGAGAATCTCGCAACTCTCACCATTTGATCACGCAACATGACAACATCCACGCGAGAACCCACGACGTGCGTGGATCCGCGCGGATATATGTCGTCAGGGTGGCGCAATTTGCTCTAAAAATAGCAAAATTGTCTCATATCATAGGTGCGCGCGGATTCCAAGACTTACGGTCTCCGTCCCCAATAGTCCAGTTTCGAATTCGCCATGACCGCTGATTAAAAGCACTGACAACGCATTTGCACAGGGTTAGCCTCGACCTAAAAAAAAACTCACAAATACCGGCGGGAAGGTGCCACAAATTTGAAAATTAAACAATACACAGAGCTGTAAACAGGTCATCTCGCTGGAATTTGTGAATACTTTACTTTAGGTCGAGGCTAACCCTGAACAAGTGCGTTCTCAGTGCTTTTAATCAGCGGTCATGTCGAATTCGAACCTGGACTATTATGGCTCCTGATGCGATCTAAAACTGACAATCAGTTAGGCATTCCTGATAGTAGATTCCTGGTGCGGGCTTCGATTTTTTTTTTCTTTCTTTGTTATCTTTTGGAAGATCTTAGAAATATAATACTGTGTTCTGCGTGGAATCACTATACCACAAGCAGAGCATCGCGTCTCGTTAAATATCATGCAACACAGTTAAGCCCTGTTCCGTGGGGTTATTGGTACTTGGTCGGGTGACCAAATACGAATGCCCCCTATTTTAATGATATCTTTTTTTCTTCGCCCTCCTCCCTTTCCAAGGCGATATTTCGGGGGGCGTGACTGCAGAACTCCCAGCCCTGTGTAATGTTTTTCTTCTTTTCACCAACTATTTAGTTATATCATTTCGCCATGGCCATGATATATTTACAGTACCGTGTAAATTATGGCGAAACGCATCTTTCGAATTTTGCTCAATTTTCCTGTCCGTTTCTCGTTTTAAAAAGTTTAATCCCGGCTTCAATCATCGGTAAGTTTATTCAGCTCATCAATTTTGTAATTGTTAATATGTTCTTTTTGTACAGTTGAGTACCGTCAAACGACACCATCGGGAAATGCGCTATTCTAATTAGCTTAACTTCTATCTACAGAGACGTCTGTGCGGTAATCTTCTCAATGTAGATTATTTCTGCGGTGAGATATTGAGTACTTGCGTCAGACATGCAAAGAACAAATGAGAAACATTGCCTATAAAATTTAAACTAATCACTCGGTGAGAAATTTGTTTCACCTCCACGGAAAATACCTTGAACTTCGCTACGTTTGTGAAGACCTTGCACATAGGTGAACGGATT
>NC_138147.1:14705000-14722500 GCF_964199315.1 Orbicella franksi
TAAAATAAACCTGACAGTAAAGGTTGCTCCTTGCAAGGGATACAAGCTGGTCTTGATTCCTCTATTTCAAGATTGGCGTGGTAAATAAAACTTATAAGAAATAACACAATAAAAAACAATTTCGATATCATAGGGCGAGGAGACCTCCAAGAAACCACCAGGCTTTATAGCGGAGGCTCAACAAAACGTTTGCTTTAATAGACACACTCCAAACATTGGTCCAGCAAAGGGTCCAAAATTAGTCTATCAGTTCAAGAGTCCACCGGTCCAGTCCCTACATTATCCCATTCCGTGTCTACGCTGTTAATGCGAGGTAATTTGGGGCAAAAACTACAAAATTGCCTCACATTCATGTTGGATTCTTTTGCAATGCAAATGGAATTAACCGCCAAAAAGGGCTATTCTCTATCCAACCGCAGCACGACATCTCTCTGCTTCTCTACAGTGAAATTGTCTGCCTATCTGCAGTGCAATTCTCTGCCTAACCGCAGCACTGATTCTGTCTAACTGCAAGGCTTATTATGTCTCAGAGAGTTTTATTTTTTAACTACAACATGCCATTTTCTTAACCAACGCAATATAAAACTTGGTTAAGTGCCAAAAACGGTTGCGACCAGAGCTGTCAATTCATTTGAGACAATTTGAAAGATAAATGCGTCTCAAAAGCGGTAAAAAAATATTAAGCTTTAAAGCAAATGAAGTCATTACCGGGACATGGATTTTTATATTTGATTCAGGCTGGCATAATGGCCAATTCTCTCTATGAGACGTGCTTGCAGGGAATCATGGTAGTTGTGTTCATCAAAGCAAATACCCAATCCAAGTTGATCAATACAACCTACCAAGATTCCCTGCAGGCACCTCTCATAGGGGGAATTGGCCATTTACATGTACCATTTAATTTCTTCGTTTACCACTTGGATTAGCTCCGACTAAGAAGTTGTTTCAAACACCTGCTAGTGTTTCATGTCGTTATCTTTAAAGCCTGGTAGCTCTTGCTAGAGATACATTAGCCCCATTCTTTTGAGTGCTTGTCAAATGGTTTATTTGCTGTCAAGTAAATATGAGTTTCAAGTCTAATGATTTATCAGTACAATATTTAATACCCACTGACAGTACAAAGTTACTTACATTCAGGTGAAAAATCTAAGATTGATTGTTTCTTTGGTTGAAAACATTCTTTTTGGAATTATGACATATCAAGACTGCGTGGAAAATAAGGGCTCCTTTTTTATTCAAACATGACCAACTGTCACCCAGCTTTCTTTGATTGCTGAATGTCATCTGCGCGAGAAGATAAATAATTCATAATTGTTTGGCTATTTTGTCCTAAGTGAACGAAGTTAAGGAGAACCAATATAGGTTGAGGTAATCATGCGAATGTTTTGGGCAATTAACGTTGGCTCCTGCTTTCTAAGTCAACTGTTGCTTATGCTGTTGGCGGTAACTACTGAGTAACAAGGCAAGCGAGGCATTACACAACGATCCGTTTCAGGTAACTTTAACACAAGTTCTCGAATTTAAATTCAAAGATCTGATGGAGAGGTTGACACAAAGTAAAGAGAAAGGACGAGAAAAGGAACGTGTTGACCTAAGAGAGAAATGTTTATGTCCGTAAAACGTCTATTTTATTCTTTGCTTTTTTCGCAGTCGTTTCTGTGTGCAAGTTATTTTGTGATAATCTCGCGAAACGAAACACGATAGCTTCAAAGACTAAAACGAAGCGATAACTGCTTGTGTAATCAGCCGTTCTTTTTAAATGTCTAAAACGTAAGGCTCATCTTTCAATGCATGCAAACAAATAGCTCGGAAGGGAAATTTGACCATTAAAGGATGTAAATAGCTTTCATGAACCTTGTGACGAATATTAAACAGAACAAAAAGAATGGGGACAGTCTCCACCGACTGGGTTAAATTTAGCATAGGTGACCTATTTTTCTCCAGCTGTCTCATTAATACCAGATTTAAATAATAAAGATTTGTCGTGATTGCTAGAAGATAAGTAAAATTATGAGAAAAGTTTAAAACTGCCGCGATACGCCAGCTGTAAACGAAATCTGCATGAATGGCATTAAAAGCAATTGACGAAAGGAGTTTTCACTATCTGCCTGTCGCGAAGATTTTAAAAATGTGAAAATTCACCTCTAGATGTTATTTACCTTAAACGAAATTGGGCTATAAAGCAGCGCGCTTGTCAAAAGTGCAGTCAAGATTGATTAATTTTCGTCGTTTCTTTCTGTTTCGAAGTATTTACTGACTTTGACATGATTTATTTAAGACCATTGGCAGTCCATGAAGTCTTGTCAATTTAGTTTGATTATTGATGTCTACTTGGCGTTGCAGTTTGTGACTACGATAAGCGACTTTTGTCGGTTACAAGAATAACTCAGAGGTGGCTAGGTGGTTATCTTCAACGAGGATAATACTTTGGCTTAAAGACGATTGTTTGAAAAATGGAAAATATATATTTTAGTAAGATTTACTTCCAGTTAGTGATTCAGCTTTCGGAAAATGTCTTATTTTGCCGGTATTGTCCGAAATATTGCAAAACGATGTGTGATCAGCATTGTAGTCTTGCAATTGAAGTTTCAGAAAAAAACTCCCTGCTGAGAATCGCAAACTGCAGCAGCTGTGTGAAAAGGGATATAATAAGCAATTTTTTTAAAGTTTTCTTTCCTCGATTCCTGAACATTTTGTTCTTCAGGTGTGTGCAAATTCTTATTGTTTATAAAACGGAGAGAGATCTTTCACTTCTAAATGCATCAGGGTGAATACAAAACTATCAGTGTCCTCAAAATTCCAGACATCGCTGTTTTAAAAAAGTGCCTTTGGATCGTTCTTTTGCTATTACAAATTGCAGCTTTTTGTGAGGAACTTTGTTTTTTTCAACCAGTCATTGCTTATACTGGTCGTTGCAAATATTATCAGAAGAATTATCGCGGATTGGAAAAATATCTTCAGGTTATTTATGTTATTAATGTGATTTGGTAACTTGCGTTATTAAATGAATGGTAAATAATCATTTGAAAGTGATCTTTATTTATATTCTTGAATATTCTATTCTTCAGGTGTGTCAGAGTTATTCACAAGTTGTCCAACGGCCGAGAGGAAACTTTAACCACTGAAAACATAGGTGAGCACATAAAAAATCGTTGTCCTGACGTTTCGAAGAATTTTTGGTCACAAAGATCCCTTTGGATGCCTCCTTATCTCATTTTCACTTTAAGACTTGCGAGTGCATCTGTGTTAAGAAGACTTTTAGAATCTTATTAAAATACCCTCCCATAGGTAGTATTAAACGGCCTGATTTAAAAGAATTTCTGAAATGGTATAGTGGAGTAACGAAATACTTTAATCTAAGGATTTTCTAACATGAACAAAATTGACGACCAAGTTTTCACTGCTTGTGCATATTGAAATAGGAAGATTCGAGGTAAAAACCTAAATGCTGTTTTCAATATGCTTTGCTATTATCTTTCGAGAATTTTTGAACAGGAACAATAGAATTTAACATTTCTGTGTATCGTGTTAAGGGCAAAGCTAGTTATTCAATGCCATATTTGCCTTTGATGATCAAGTTGTTTAATTTTGTTGTAAACATTGCTGACTTATTTTTCTCGAAACACTACGCTAATGACACATGGTATACTTCTACGAAAAGGACAAGGAGGAAATTGAAATCACACACTGATTTGTTTAGATAGTGACAACCTATAATATCAAGCTTTAATGAGCTGCGACAACGCCAGCTACACGGGAAGCCAGAAAAAAAGCATAACAAAACAATTATGAGCACGACGAGCGATTTTACCATTTTCAGTTTGCAACATGCCGCATTCGAAAGAGCGCAATCCTATGGCTCCTTTTTAATTGATTTATTTTTAATTTTGCAATGCTGCGAATCCCATTGCTCTTCCCACACAAAAACTTGAATTTTATTTTTTTTAAATTTGCGGTAGCGAGCGAGCTATACCGCCGTCTTCCTGAGTTGCTCATATTCAGCGAAATTAAAGAAAACGTTTTACTTCCGATGGATTCCCGGCGAAGTACTACGTTCTGTGACATTGCATAAAAGAGATGTGTTTTGCGGCAACGGCAATCGGGCTTAATGTAAACGCATATTTCGCGCACGGGTGCGTTTTTCTTCGACAAACGTAAGAAGGCTAAAATTGCTGATTCTACTGGCCCTCTTCCAAGAGCCCATCAAAATTATCCGGACTGTTTTACCTTCATTTCGTACAATTCTTAATAAGAGGGCAAAAATTTCCTCTGGGTCGACCAGGTCGCGCATTCTGGTAAATCATCTGCTCGAAAATGTTATGTTAACGTAGAGAGAACTTAGGTATTTATCACCACTACGTATCGATAGCTGGGTCAAAAAGTGAAATACATTTTAGCTGCTCGTGTTGACTCTTTGTCTTCAAATCAATTTTTGTCATCATTTTTACCATCCCGGCAAAGACGTTATTACTTCTGCCGTTTTGAATTAATGAAACGGTAGCTTTTATTTCTTGACAAATGAAACAAAAGAGCACACAACATTTTCCTGCAGAATACTCGCGATCCCACAAAAATCGCACAATAGTTTGAACAGAATTTACAATTAAGTCACAACTGGACGAGAAAGGCTCCAAGAAACATCAAAACCTCCCCCAAACATTATGCTGACATAAAACTATTATCTAGCCTCTTCCAAAGTTCAGAACTGACAAATTATGAATCTGTTCTGGTAAACGAATACGTAATTACCTTTTAAGGTATAGGGAACTGCCGATTTGAGAAAGCTGAGCAGAGATGGTGATTCTGGCGAGCGAATTGCCATAAGTAATCACTTATGTTAAGTTTCCACAGATATCCATAATTGTTTTCCTGTCTTTAACAGCAAAAAATATATATTCTTGTTATGTACGTCAAACCCAAGTGGAAATTTCAAAGCTTTTTCCCCTCAATATTATTCATAATACCAGGAACTGTTGTGTTTATATTTGAGGAATGATGCCGGAAATTACAAACGTTAACTTATCAGGGTACGGATTTATTAATACGTTTTTGCTCGCGTTCGTTTTCCTGTTGAAAGTAAAATTGTTCTCGTAAACCGAAAGACATGGCAAATTGTATTCGTAGCTCATGTCGACTTTTGCCAGAGAGTTCATGCTTCAAGAATATTTATGGGAAATGCCACTGATTCATCAGAACCAATTATACAAAGTTTTGTACGAGTCATTTTTTTCTAGTCTTCTCGTTCTCTTGATGTACGTCAGAACGAAATCATTTCAAAGCCTATTTCCGTTGTTTATTCTTTATGGAGCAACACTGTTTTATTTGTGGTGAAGCCTCTCAGGGAATTATCTCTAGACGTTATATTGCCCGTCTATCGCAACAGAGGAAGTTTCATCCTTAAGCAAAGTCTGTGAGGCCCCGTAATAAAAACACCCTCAGTCTTAAAAAGGTCTGCTGTCTGAATTGAAGATTAAGGATTTACTTTTCCGTTTTCTTTGCCCCAATGTCCTTTCAGAGAGAGTGAGGTTCTACAGGCAGTTTTTTCCTGCAGGTAGGACATTTTGATTTATGTTTTTACGAAGACGTACAAAACGATTTTCGCGTATTCGAATGTTAAATGCAACTCTTGATGTTGGGCCGCAGACAATTAGCAGTACCTATGACACTTGACAAATTATGTTCATTAAAAATGTGAAAATTAGTTGAGGCGTTCTTCAAAAAAGTATCTGTTAGGTATTGCTAAAGTTAGTTTCATTTTCTTTCAGAAATCTCATTTGACATTATCCATTTGACTACTCAGTCAAAATTGATTCACTTTAATAATTTATATCACCTTTGGGCACGAGTCCGCCTCCGCTTTTTTTCCTTTCATTATCGGTTACACAATCAGTCATGCGTCAAAAGGTTGGTTGAAAAATGAAATAGCACTTCCCATGACGTTTCTTTCTTTCTCTTTCAGTTCCCTCTTCTGGTTTGTCTTTAAGGCACAATAATTCCAACCGATAGTCTATCTTGAGGTTAAAAAAGTAATTTTCTGTGACGCCACTCACCTACAGAGTCGTCCAAATATAAATATTCTGTCAACAGACGAGAGTAAAGTAGAACACAGACCGCCAAAATTAATTGAAAACGCTATCTTGTTTATCTTTTTCAGCTGCCTTGGAGAAATCTCGCTATTTTGTTTACTGTGTTGCTTCTGTGCAAGAAGATTGGAACGCAAAACTGCCAGTTCACTGCACAATCCCAGTGCACAATACGTAAATTGTTTTCAGGAACTGACAATTAACCAGTTTCCTTGTTTCCAAGGGACCATTTTTGACCCGAAAACGAGCAGAAATACATTCTTAGGAGAACCTCGTACCGAATAGGCGGTTGGTACGTTTGGAATTTACTTGCAAAGATAGCAAGTCCGTCAGCCGAACGTTTGCAGCGAGTTTGCAACTGTTCACTGTGCACAGATTTTGGGCGATGAACGGGACAATCCAGATGAGTTCTTGTCATGATGTGGAGAAAATATCGCACATTGTAATGATCACCCTGGTTATGGTTGGATCGATAATCGGGAACAGTATAATTTGCCTTTTACTCGTCCGGTTTAAGACTCTGCGAACAGTGCCGAATATTTTGATCGCGAACTTAGCTGTCATAGACATTCTCAATGCACTGACCAATATGCCTCTTATGATCATGTGGTACATCTGTAAAGTGCCTTACCTCAAGGGACAGGCAGTCTCGTGGTTTATCGTGACTTGGTACGTACTGTTTATGTATCTAACCGTGTTTAACCTCACCGTTCTAACAATGGATCGCTATGGAGCCATCGTGCACGGCATTCACTACCACTCGTGGAAAACAATCAACAAGGCAAAAGTAGCAGTGTTGTGTGTTTGGCTCCTGGCCGCTGCCTATACATATGGCATGTTCATCTTAGGGCTCGACATTCATCTTGGTGACGCTCCAGTGTTGGTGTACAGGATACAGTATTTAAAGAAATTTGGACGACATTTTATAATTCCCGGTTATCTGGTTCCATTCATGATCATGCTCGTGATGGGGGTTGCCATTTGGCGCACTGTGCACATCCATAGCAGACGGATCTCGACGTTCTGTTCTGGGGGAAAGCAAGTTAAAAATGATGTGAAGACCGCCAAGACGATCGGTTTGACAGTAGCGGCATTTTTCTGCATGGGCGTCTTCCCGATGTTGTTACACAACATCGCAAGAATTCACGGTTCATGGCCTCATTTCCTTGCGTTTTTCCTCACGCACCTCAACAGCATGGCGAATCCAATTATTTACTCACTCAAGACTCCAAGGTAAATGCAGTGGTTAAGAAAACAACAAAACAGATAATGAATAAATAGATAAATCGAAAGCTAGCGTTGAAAACTGGGGTTTCAATCAGTTAAAAAATAAGGTCATGTTTCTTTATAGCATGATATTTCTCACTGTCAATTTCGATATTTTAAAATTCTAACTTGGTGCCGAGGCTTGGTTAGGTTAGAATTTCAACATATCGAATTTGGCCTATTGTCGAAGCATATTTTATCCAGGAAAAACTACCAATTTCCCCGTATATTGAAACAAAACTTTGTTTTAACTTTCCCGTGGATTTCATCGTCTAATCAAATTGGAGAATCAAAAAGGTGCATTCTATTTTTCGAGTCTATTTAATAGAGTAACTAAAAGAAAGTGCGACGCTCAAGTACGAGGGCGTCGACCTTGTATAAAAGACAAGTTTTGACATCTGAGAATCAACAGAAAAACTTGAAACTAATGAAGTGGCAAAAACTTAACGTTATAATTTCCAAACAATCATAAATCGAGGCGGGAAATAGCAAAAAAAAACAAACAAACATCACCGTGTTGTAACTCTATCAGTGGCAAATGCATGGTGATTATGTCAATGTTAACCCGTGGAAAACAACAACCATTTATTGCAAAATAGCCAAACAAAACCAATAAAAAACAATAGAATTAGTGTCTAAACAGCAGGATGAAACCAACCGTCCATCATCTGGAGTAGTGTACAGAATCAATTTCAGTCAGTGCGATTTTGTATACTATGGCCAGACCGAAAGATCACTGGAGATGCGGGTTTCCGAGCACAAAAAGGCTGTCTTGATGTTCGATCATAACTCCAAACTTGCGTGCCATGTCCACGAATGTCATCATCACATGGATTTTGAAAACGTTGAAGTCGTCGGACATGAGGCACATTACCATCAGCGGCTTTTTCTAGAAGCTTGGATGTCTGTAAAAGACCCGAACGCTGGGAATGATCACATAGTCATCCCTGAAGTCTACAAGAGCTTGGGACGCACTTAGTTTTTTCAACTGATGAAGGCTTAAGAGTTAGCCGAAACATCTTGCTAAAATATACAAGTCAGTGACAAAAAACGGCACTTTTATCGATTATAAAATTAGTGTCTATTGGTTTCTAATTTGTATAGTAGCTGTTTCACAGGCTGAGTGAAATCACTCTAGGATTTTCAGTTGACAAAGGACAACCAGTTCTTTTGTGTCAGCTAATTTTGAGTCATCGTAAAAATGGCTCGGGAATCGCACCTTTTAGCTCATGTTAGAGTGTAAAAATATCCAGTGCAATGCTCAATACCTTATTAGCAAAACTTACCTCCGCCTCTTTTTTTCTTTTTTTTTTATCTACTTCAAGGAAATTATAATGAAAATTGCTCTAGATAAATAGTCGAAATTCCTTCCTAAGTTAAAAAAAATTGTACTATCTTGAGCCGTTGTTCGTAAACCTATTTATTCTCTCTGATAATTTACTTAATAATATTGCTCAGGCTGTTGTTAGACCTAAGATTATATAAGTCTAACTCATTTCACGCAAACATTTGAAGTATTATATTTTTCAATTTTTAGGTTTCGCAAGGCCTTCTCATTGTTCATGAAGGACCCGTGGGGCAAGTCACAACCCGTTTTGACTTCCAAGACTCAAACTGAACTTTATTCCACAACAAGAAATTCACCTTGCGTAACAGAAGAATATAACATTCAGATGACAGAACTTTAAAAGGAAAATAGGGAGTTAATCCCAATTTACACGTATTTCATTTGATCATCTTTTTTTTTTTTTTGTTTTGTGGGAACTAATCTTTGTGATTGCCGGTAAAGGACTGGTTTTTCTTGCTGGGTATTCATATTTGTGATTTTCGGGAGGTCCCGTTTAATTGAAAGTACAATTTCGGATTTATTAATTTAACTGCAAGCAATTGACAAGTGAAAACAAGCGCATAGATATAAAACACAGTAATTCAGTAATCAGGGTCACTCTATCCCATTTATATCTTGCTCTTGTGCGAAAATGTAGTGTTCTTCTCATTGGGGTGCCTTCAGACAATCCTTTCCTGTAAACCTTTTTTTTATTATTTCTGAACGTGTTTCTCATTTCATCGTTTAGTTTCTGAACGAAAGAGACGTTTTAAATGAATGGCAGCAACAAGAATCTACTTGTGATGTTTGTGTGTATAATTTCGCCAGTGGAGTAAATTTTTGCGGAGGAAATTTTTTCCTGAAGTTTTTTTTGCGGGAACCTATTTTTTTGCTGATCATGGAAAAAAACGGATAAATCGCAAAAATCAGAGCCTGCAAAAATTTAGTTTCACACAGTATATACGATTATACGATTTGTAAGCAAGAGATTCGGTATACACTGCAAACAAATTTTAAAAACAATATGTGTAGTCAGCTATGCTTCATCTTTTTGCAAGTAGCGTTTTCATTCACGAAAAGAAATCGAGTCTGTCCCGAGAATCTGTGTACTTACAACTGATTTGGTTTACTGTTTGGATTGGGGTCGAAGAACTATCAGCTCGCCATTTACACTCACCCATTCGCATCCCAATTTATCGTACTCGAGCAGTTAGTAGTTGCAATTTAAATGAGCTAAGTCACGGTATTTTAGCCAGGTACAAAATAACCTTAAGTTTACTAAGATAGAAAAACACCAAAGAAATGATAATAAACCATAAAGGAACAAGGATGGTTTAGGATGGAGAAGATTGACAAGGATTACAACTGCCGAATTTGAAAAATATAGAACTTTTCAAGATGCAAAAGCCGTGAGGTAGCTCCTTTAACGTTTTCTTACCCTCTTGTGGAAGGCATATACATTATCAACATTTCTGTATCTAATATTTTACGTAGTTTTCTAGAGATGTGTTAAATATTATAGTTCAACACTGAATTTTCTCCTATTCTTATTGGTTTAAATTGATCACGTGACGCGATAGTGTTCATTGACGTAGGGACACAATCTGCCCATCGTGACCGTCCAAGGAAAATAACCGGATGGATAATGCTCGTCCGTGAAAATTTTTCTGTACACAAGCCTGCTTATAGGAAAAAATGAAAGACGCAATTTGTCTGTTTTCTTTTTCAAATTTTACATTTAGCTTTCACGCCTGAAAAAGTTAAAAATAATTCAATATGATTTTTGAAATGGCGAGCCGAACAAAATTTAGTGGTGAACAATAAAGACAATGGAGTGTTTATGTCACGGAACTACCGGCCTGATAGTTGCCTCTTGGAAGTTTGATGCTCTTAAAACTAGCATTTTTGTCTTCGAAGCTTCGCTTCTCGGGCAAATATTTCCTTTGAGAACATCAAGTTTCCGCAGGGCAACTATCAGCCGATAGTTCCTCCCCAGAAACACTCCATTGTTTAATTAGAATGAGACTGAATGTAAAACCTTATTAGATTGGTAGTGAATAATATTTCTCAAGCTCGGAATGGACATTAACTTTGAGAGCTGAATCCTGCTTTTTTCAGTGTTGGTTGGATGATGTGGACCGTTCATCCAAGCGAAGTGATCGTATGAAAAGGTGGAAAAAATTTTTTGGTGTCTACATTCCGTGTTACTACAGACACGCCATTCTCTGTTCTTGTGGTCTCAAGTCATGAAGATTATGTAAACTTCTTATTGATATGAGTATTGTAAATATTTAAGTATCGTAAAGTCAGCATATCGTGTTAATAAATTGAAGTAACGTCATATTTGCGTCGTTTGTGTTTGTTGTTTTGTGTGTTTCTTATGTGTTTTGAGTTCTGATTTTAGACAACATCACATGCCTATTTTACCAATATGAGGTCTTTCGGTTGGTCCTGCCTTTCCTTCTTGCATTACACCAATCGTGCATGCATGCATGTGATTTTTTCCATGTTCCGGCGGCCTCCCCTCCTATCTTCCCCGAGCGTTACTCTTGGGCTCTCCTAAGACTTTCCTCGTACATTAATCTGCGCGTTTTCCTGCCTTCCCTTGTACCTTTCCAAGCGATTTCCCTTTCTTTTCCTAGTACCTTTCTACAAGAATTCCATGTAGCCTCCAGTAAATTTAGCTGGCATTGCCACTCATTTTCTATGCGTTTCACCACCTCGAGGGTTTCCTGCTACATTTCGTTTTCGTTGGCAATGCGTTTTCCCATTCTTTTCCTCTTGTGGTAGTCTTACTTTTACTGCTTCTTATGAGGGTTTCCTCCTGCGTTCGCTCTGTACGTTTCCCATCGCTCTTAACCATGCGTTCCCAGTGCGTTCTTAACGAATTTGGCTCGCATTACCACAACCCTCTCTTCTGAAATTTCTAATAGGGTCGAGATGCAATCCCTACGAGTCCAGTGAATTTTGCCTGCATTGCCACCCATTCTGTATTCGTTTCACTACGTGTTCGGGAGTGTTACGTCAACGGTCAGTTCCCTTGTACCTTCCGTATCTTAAGTTACATTGTACTTTTGTTGTCTTCTACGACTTTGCTCGTACCTTAAACCTGTGTTCCTTCGCGTGATTCTCAGTGAGTTCTCTTAAAGAGCTCCCTGTTTTTTTATCGTTAATAATCATATTTTTTTATTGCCGATGTTCCGAAAAGCAGTCTACTTCACGTACATCGAAGGTGAGTCAACGGAGGCAAACGATCTTAGTCATATTTGGTAGAAGTGGGTCTGTTGCGTAAGAAATTCCAAATGTTGCCAACGTTTTCACAAAACTTAACCGTTCAAGAAACATTTGAAACCGCCGCACGGATAAATGGAGAGCTAAAAAGAACGGAATTCGACGGCGCAATTTGCTAAAAAATTCAAACTCTAATCGATAGTTTTCTTCATTTTTTTTTTGCTAAACGTAGACATTTAAAGAAAAAAGAAAAATAGGAGTAACTGAATGTCCAAGATCGTTAAATCCAGGCAAAGCTATAACAATGGCCATCTGCCCTATCATTGTTCAGCGCGCGCTCTCATGCATGACGTAGCCTGTAAATTTGCTTGCGTAGTAAGGATGCGCAAAAACAATTAGTGCGAACGTCCTTTAGTCCCGCTGATGCATGGCTTAATTCTAGCTCAATTATTCTAAAAGTCGGTCTCAAACATTATGAAGACATATTATATGTGAGAGTGGTGTTTGTTTTGTGCACAGATTTTTTTCCTGTTTAATTGATCCCCAAAGATAGATGTGTTAAATTTTGGTGTTGACCATGGACTTCACGGGCCTTTGCTCGGGCGGATAGAAAATTTCCTAAAACGTGAAAACTTTAAAAGATCTAATCAACCAAATTTTGGTTCAAGTTTAGTATAAGTACATGACTGTCGCGCAATACATAGGAAATGAGCGAAATCTATCTTTCAAGCCAGATGGACTGGACCGCTTTTGCAGAATGCCTCTTAACTAACAAAGAAACAATAGGACGGAACCTGGTCTGCTTGGTCATGTGACCTTCACACAACGTGAGAGGGGGGCTGACACAACGAGCATTTGCTCCTCCTCAAGATCCATTTCCACTCCATGCAAGAGGAGAAGATAGGAAGAAATTATTTGCAGGTAAATATTTTGTTTTATCGTTAGACAGAATTCAAAATTCCAAACAAACCCTCTAAAATCGAAGATATAATACAGGAGAAGAAAGAGAAAAAAGGGATTTCACGAGCATGGATATTGTAATAGATGATTTCTTCGATACATAGCATTATTTGAAATATTGCAGAGAACCTTTCACCTTCGCACTAAACATTGCAATATAACGCCGTGAGCCTCAAAAATCTTCGGCTGCTTTAAAAACCTGTCGTTTTTCTACGATCGTTGATGCTAAAATGGTTTTTCTTTCTTTCTAATTAGAATGTTCTGCTAAAGCAATAGTTACTTATGCCTTGCACTGTAGGTAATGAATTTTGATAGGTAAGGAGATTTTGAAGAATGTTTACTTTACAGGACGTTTTCCTCTGAACGTTCCCTAAAATGCAACGTTACAAATTTCCATTTGGCAGCCGCAAAGTGCAGTTTCAAGTAGCCATTTTATGTTCAACTGTTTTGTTTTGCAAGCAGCAAAAGGTTCTTTTCAATACGACTATTATGCTTATCTAATTAACAGTTTGAAAGAGATTTAGGGTACTGGTTGACCTCTTTTTACACACTCTGGCCATGCAAACAGTGCAAATTCTACAAGCTTTGCGAACACCTGTCTATTACTCAAGAAAATGAGAAGCAATATCATGTATAAATGGATTTAGAAATTATGATTGTTTTTCATTTTGGTTTTTTGTTTTTGGTGTTTTTCTCCTGTAGATTGTCAGTAGTTATGGGTTTAGTTTTCTTTATTCGTGAACATTTCGCAAGGAAATCATTTACGAGGTGTGTGTTAAGTCTCGTACTTTTTGTACTTTCAGTGTTTTGCGTACGCTAGCTTCGACTGCCGTTTTATTTACAGACAGCAACAAATAATACAGAAATTTAAATTGACTTACCTTAAATTAAAAAGTCCATTACGATTTTAATAATATGGGCGGCAACGATTTTTTTTCTTTGATATACTGGACTTAAACTGATTAACAGTAAAATCACTCAGTCGGCCAAAAAATAAATGAATTATTTCTTTACTCGATGAAATAATTATGAAATAATTCCGAAATACCACAAATATTAACCAGAAATTGATTTTCATTTCTGTATTTTATCTTTTGATTTCTCTGCTTGTTTTCGTCTTAAATTTGAGGCGATAAAAAAGTGGTGCTCTTACGATATTGCTCAGTTGACACGAGATTCAATTAGCTGCTGCCACGAGCGGGGTGGAATATATTTTGAGTGGAACAAAACAAATTAACTCTTCTGCATTTATTTTAGGAAATAAAAAGAGCACACATTTGATGGAGTAAGAAACTTGGGCTTGCTCTGATATCAAAAATTTATTAGTGAGTTTGTTGTTTTTTTGCATGGGTTCGGGAAATATGCCGATACGAAAAGGTTGAATGCCTTAATGTTTACAAATAGACCAGGCCTTGTATTGTTTCCGTGTTAAAGAAGACGAATAAATTCATAACAAATATTGAGTGGAGTAGTGTATTAATAAGACTAAAAGGAAGCCAAGCCATATTTTGTTTCTTCAGAGCCACAAAATGATAAATCAATTGTCCCAAGCAAGTTAACTTTAAGAAATCGCTGAATTGATAAAAAATGGCAATCGACGAGGCGGATATTTGCAAGGCAAAGACGTCATAGGGGGAACCCATCAAAAAAAAAAAGATTACTTTACGGGTAAATATGAGAAAATAAATTTCTGGATCATATAAAATCTCTAAATCCCTTTGGAGGTAGTTTTTCGAAACGTATCTTGAGGTTCTTTTCCAAGCAACGTAAATTGACATTTTCTCAAGAATTTTTTAAAATTTCACTTTACTGTTCACTGTCAAATAATTTAACAGACAGTCATGTAAACCATGCATAATATGACACGGATGCTGTTAATAATTCTTCAAGAGCCTAATTTGACGAACGAACAAGGTCAAGTGAACCAAGAATTTTGTAGGCTTTGAAGATACCTAAAAAAAAGTAAGCTAAGCCGACCTAAAGAGGATATTGCTTTCATCTGTAATAACGGGCAGGTGCAACAATTTGGTCTGCTATCATTTTACACACTGCCAAACAATACAAAGCTGAACAATATCATATACCGTGAAGCTTGGATGCATCAAAGTTTACAACACGTCCTTGAGATAGGTTAAACGTGAATGTGGAGATCAACAGTTTTCGCGGAAAGATAAAACTAACAAGAAGAGCATGGCAAGAACATTTATTCAAAGGTAATTTTTACAGTTTGCAAAACATAAATTAACTATCAAGAATAATTGCTTCAAAAGCAATTAAAGTTACAGGGCTGCATATTTTCCTAGACCCTGCTTTTAAAATGGTCCTTCTTACAAACAGTTTTAGGACGTAAATAAGGTGTGATACTTTTTTTCTAATGCTGGAGGTAACCCTGCGATGGACTAGCATCCCATCCAGGGGCAGTAGAAATACTCCTAGTCGCTTCATGCTACAGAAACCGGGATAAGCTCCGGCCTGATGGGCCACTTGGCTCGCATGCAGACTTTACCTTTTTACCTTTACTTTTTTCCTTTACTGATTTAAAACGCGATACTCTGAGCTGACGAAAAACTTGTTCGTCTTTCAACAACAAAAAGAAATTAGGGCCATTTAGACGCGAAAAATAAGCCGTGGCTTACATAAGATGCGAACTTACTGTATAAACGATAACCAGTTCGCGTCTTATATAAACCGAGAATAGAAGCTGCGGCTTGTGCCAGAAAACACCCCCTTAACTCAAAACATATACCACAAATCGACCTTACGAATTACCTAGCGTTATTCAGGAGGTCTTGTTCTCTCAAAATCCGTTATCAGACCCTTCCTGTGGTGATGGGAGGACGAAAACCCTATTACCCGGTTTCAGCTCCTGGACTAGGGGTTTTGAGCTCGGCTTAAATAAACCGCGACTCATTTTAAGACACGAAACCACCCGTATAAATGATATCGCGGCTTGTTTGCGGTTAACGTAAGACGCAAATTTACAGTGCACAAGCGCAAGTTTTTTCCGTGCTCGCGCGATTGCTCGCGCAATACCACGATTGCTATGACAACCAACACAAAAGCGAGGTAGTAATGAATAACTAGTCACGAATAAGCCGTGATCCATATATGCTAGCACTTGCCATCTTATATAGGCCGCTCGTGTAAGTCGCGGCCTGCGTAAGCTGCGGCTTATTTTTCTCGTATAAATGGCCCTATTGTTTAGAAACAAATTAAAAGCGCTCTTTATGTAAATTCTCATTTGTTTTAGCCGTGGTATTTGACGAATGTTGCAAAATGACGCGTAGCCATCAGAAAATTTTCTGCCAAAACTAATCAAATTAATTCATACAATATGATTTCTATATTTTTTAGGAAAATCTTTGAAAACTTCCTGGTTTGATTAGCAATATAGTGACGCCTACTCTTCACTCTCTCTTAATTTGCTCACTTTCCTCTGCACCTTCACAAGAACATATCTTTCAGTTGATTTTGTCAATCAACCATTTCCAAACTCTGGCATAAAATACAAAATTTATCAAATTTGTTCTAACCTCTTCAGTCGGACATACAATTTTAAGGAAACAGTCACGCGGGTAAATATTTACGCCAGGACTGGGGAGAAATTGAAAGAAAGATGGCTTACAAGCCTATGAAGATTTATTAATTTGTCACCTGTATGGTAATTAGTCGTATTTGTGAACTGCAAATGAACAAAGGTAAATCAATAAAAGCTTCATGGTTGAGAAAAAGATGGTGCAAAGAAAACCTGCTGGGGACTAAACCCTCGTTCCACATCTTGGAAAGAAGCAGTTTAAATGTAGGATTATAGGGATTTCCCAGTTTGTTAATTTATCTTGCTACATTTACATTGAAAGAAAATCATTCGTGTAAATGCCTATAAATAAATGTATGGCAAAGAAAGCTTCGCAAAATGAAAAGTAAGTTAAACGTGTCAAATTTCTTCCAGATAACTCAGAAAAGAATGGAAATTACCCACGTAGACGATTCATATTGATGCAGAGAACAAAGAGATGATTGATGCCACAGTAAAAATATCTCTATTTATGGTCTTTGACGTAGTACAAAATTGACGGCTGAAGGTATTGGATCGGTTTTCAGTGAGCAGCCTGAACGATGGGCGAGGAAAACACAACGTCTTCTTGTCAGGATGAGGAGAAACACTCGCATATCTTAATGATTACCGTTGTCATGTTTGGATCTATAATCGGGAACAGTATAATTTGCCTGTTACTCGTCCGGTTTAAGACTCTGCGAACTGTGCCGAATATTCTGATTGCGAACTTAGCTCTCATAGACATCCTCAACGCCCTGACCAATATGCCTCTTATGATCATGTGGTACATCTGCAAAGTGCCCTTCCTAAAGGGCCGCCCTATCTCATGGTTCGTCGTGACTTGGTACGTGCTTTTCATGTACTTAACTGTGTTCAACCTCATTGTATTGACAATGGACCGCTATGGAGCCATCGTGCACGGCCTTCGCTACCATTCATGGAAGACGATCAACAAAGCAAAAGTAGCAGTATTGTTTGTATGGCTCCTAGCAGCTGCCTATACATATGGCATGTTCATATTAGGGCTCGACACTGATCTTGGTGACGCTCCAGTGCTGGAGTACAGGATACACTATT
>NC_138147.1:14730000-14765000 GCF_964199315.1 Orbicella franksi
ATTGTCAACTTTATTTATTGCTTCCCATTTATCAAGATATGTCAAGTGACATTTCCTGAAAATTTCCATTAAGTTTAACTTCGCTGTTTACCGAAATGTAGGGTGAACAGAGTAGCAAAACTCAGCCCGTCCATAGTTGACAAGCGTAATTTTCACGAAGGAACGACATTAGCCTGGCCGAGAAGTGTTTTAATATTAAAGACACTTGAAAAAATAATCTAACGCCAAGAGAACATGACGTGACCCTCATATTCTCTTGTCTTATGCACAACCTAAGGGCGATATTGCTTTTATCCACTAACAGGCAGGTGCGGCAACTTTCTATTGACTCCATAAAACTATCATTTTACTAACAAATTAAACATTACGAAGCGGCTGAACGAGATTATGTAAAGGGAACGTTGGATACATAACTAGTTATCATCAACACGTTTTTGAGTTTGGATAATTTCATTTGAATGGAGGGAGCTACATGTGCATGTACATGTGACAACATGACAAAGAAGAGCAAAGGATTTTCGCAGGTAACTTATTATTTACAGAACTTAATACTGATTGAACATAAGGGCAACGAATGCAATGGTGGGTTCAAGAAGCAAAAATTCGTTTTGTTTTTCAGCTCCTAAACTGGTTTTACTGGGCAAACAATTTTAAAAAGCAGAACAACTCGAGGTCTCTTGTTTACTTTAATATGTAAAATATTTTGAAACGAAAATTGTTGTTGCTAAGATAAGGATAGTTACTTCTTCTTGCCATCCAATTTCTTCATTGGCTTCGCAAGCATTGCAAAAGTTCCGTAGAACTGGCGCAAGCTGCATATGGAATCATCACTCAGTTTCTGTTGAGTTCAAACATACGTTAAATTACAGGAATTGCTTGACAGTTATTGTATGACTGACTACAAATTCATTTTGATGATAGATGTAGCCTTTGACGCGAAGCTTCTTTGGTTTGAATCTGCTGTTATCCAGCAAGTATTACAGTTATGGTCACTGAGTTCGCCGAATACAGTGCTCCATGCTCATGGCAATCATATAAACAAAAGGGTACGAATGGGTCCTAGCAATCACACAGATTTCAGTTCTCTCTCTGCCTTTGCAGCTATAATTTGCAGAAAATCTCCATGAAAGATTCTACAAGAATACTAGGGTTCACTAAAACTCTGCCTGTATGTGTATCACTGAGGGTAAAATCTAGTTCTGCGCCTTATACCGATATAAAATTCAAGGATTAGCTAAAGAGATCCAATTGCCGAACAAAGGTTGGCGATAAATTAAAAAAAGGCGACAAGCAGGCCAACAAAGGTTCCTGCCTTTGTTGATACTATGCTTGAGTTTGTGACATCTATGTTCATCTATGAGAACTGCTAAGCAGGCTTTGAGGCCGAGAAAAAAAGGCGTTTCAACCTCAAGGAGAGCTTCAAAGCCTTTCTTTTTCGTTGATGTTGTTTTTTTCCAATGTCTTTCATTTCGTGATTAATCCTACATATGAACCGTCGTAATTGAATGCATGTTCTGCCATTTGAAGGGAAGCCTTCCACTTGTTATAAATGGCAAAAACCGGGAAGGGGGCACGAAACTAAGCAAACCTTGTGGAATCTCTTCCAGATGATTCAGGAACCCTTCAATTAAATCACATTTGCCGATGACCGTTATTCATGGTCACCCCACAGACAGGGAATTGGGTCAATGCCATAGTAGCATTTATTATTAATTATCCTCTTTGATTCAATGCAGAATTGACAGCTAAACTTACTATTTCCTGTAAGCAAGTTCAACAATGACCAAGGAAACCCTGACGACTTCTTGTCAGGACGAGGAGAAGCATTCGCACATCTTGATGATTGCCGTTGTAATGCTTGGATCTATAATCGGGAACAGTATAATTTGCCTGTTACTCGTGCGGTTTAAGACAGTGCCGAATATTCTGATTGCGAACTTAGCTCTCATAGACATCCTCAACGCCCTGACCAATATGCCTCTTATGATCATGTGGTACATCTGCAAAGTGCCCTTCCTAAAGGGCCGCCCTATCTCATGGTTCGTCGTGACTTGGTACGTGCTTTTCATGTACTTAACTGTGTTCAACCTCATTGTATTGACAATGGACCGCTATGGAGCCATCGTGCACGGCCTTCGCTACCATTCATGGAAGACGATCAACAAAGCAAAAGTAGCAGTATTGTTTGTATGGCTCCTAGCAGCTGCCTATACATATGGCATGTTCATATTAGGGCTCGACACTGATCTTGGTGACGCTCCAGTGCTGGAGTACAGGATACACTACTTAAGAAAATTTGGTAGACATACCATAATTCCCGGTTATCTAGTTTCATTCACGATTATGGTCATTATGGGAATCGCCATTTGGCGCACCTTGCGTACCCAGAGAAAACGTATCTCGACGTTCTGTTCTGTGGCAAGACAAATTAAAAGCGACGTGAAGACGGCCAAGACGATCGGTTTGACCGTGGTGGCATTTTTATGTATGGGCATTTTTCCGATGTTGTTACACAATATTGCAAGAATTCACGGTTCATGGCTTCATTTCCTGGCGTTTTTTCTCACGCATCTCAACAGTATGGCAAATCCTGTCATCTACTCTCTTAAGACTCAAAGGTATGTCATCTGTATTGAGCCTTATTAGATCAACAACTGTCTCTTGATCGCTATTGTCCATCTCCCATCATTTCGTTTGCATTAATTTTTAACCTTTAAAAGTAAGTTATTAAAATAACAGTAAGTTATCAAAAAAATAGGGTGATTTTTTCACTTATTTGGACAAAAAGCAATGAGTCATTGCTAAACTTTTCACCGGGAAATGCATCAAGAGCTTTTGAAATAACATGTTTCCTGATCAATGTGGGTGACAGGCAACCGTCTTTGCGAACACAGCCCATTGAAAAGTAAAATTTCTGTTATACAATTGATACTATATCAAAGGAAGGACTTTGTGCTTCCTTTCATAGTTTACCTAACGCTGAAACTTAAGGTGTTTGGGTTATGGACCTTGTCTTGACCTTTGTTATTGAAATTCGAATAACTGAAAGTACGGACCATCAAATTTTAAAATGAAGCGAGTACTGTAAGTCATCAATTTTTTTGTACTGTTTGGAAAGAGGTACTATGAGAGTTAAGTCTATTTCTCAAGGGGAAAGGTTAAGGAACACTGGACTGTTCGATGTGGGAATCCTGTACTGCACTCTGTCTCGTAATCGCGCTTCCTAGGCAAATAACAGACTAAGTAAATCCCTTTAATACACCTCTTTTAAAGGGACATTGTCACCATTTTATGCATGATTTTGGAAATCTCCAAAAAACGTATATCGATCACTGGAAGAAGAACAATAATGGTTTTATTTTGTAGAGCAGTACTTGACAAATAATTAAAACCCATTAGGAAGGGAGGAGGCTAACGATGGCGAGGATGGAAACGGATTGCGATATGGATTTTTGAAAAAGCGTCACGATGTCAGTTTTTCAAAGGTTCAAGTTTGGCTCGAAATTCATTGAAATTTTGCAAAAATGTTGCTGCAGTGTGGACTTTCTTCAAGAAATTTCTTTTAATATTTTAGTTAGCGCTTATTAAGTTCTTATTACATAAATTTAGGGACCATTTGGCGAATTTATAACAGTTTTAAGCAAATATATCATGACAGTGTCTCTTTAATCTGCTACAGAAGTCGACAAGGGAATCAAGACCATTTAAGCGGTCATTTGTTCTAAGTTACGGCCCGACCAAACGCTCGCAACATTTCAACCTAACTTTTTTGCAAAATTGTTAGGCACAACGTGCCTTACAAGTTTGGCCACCCGGCTGCAGTATGTTGCAGGATGCCGGTTGGAACAAGTTGGCAGACGAGTACAACATGTTGTGCGCAACAAATTTGCAATGTTTTGGGTTGAGATGTGATTTGTAAATTTCCAAACTTTCAACAGCGTGATGACATTGGCCATTGTGCGATCGCTGATGTAATTGCACGTTGGAGGCTTTTAGGCATTTAATTTATTAAATGCCCAGTGTACTTTCGTTTATTTCTGCACAGGTTTCGCAAGGCTTTCATACTGTTCCTAAAGGACCCTTGGGGCAAGTCACAGCCCTTGATCACCGCCAGTAGCCAGGCAGATCTTCCCTGCACAGCAAAGAACTTTTATCGCACGACAGAAAAATACAACTCCCACAAAATAATATTTAAACCATAAAGCGCTGACATGCTTGATATATTCAAATCACTCGACTGTTGTTCAGGAGTAAAAAGATACAGGTTTTATATTTGCTCGTTAAGTGCAATAACAGCTTGAATACCATTCTAACGGCAGGGCAAGAACTAGTAATTAAGAACGTGGCATAAAAATATAGCTCTGTACTTAACTGTGTCGTGTTTTTTTTTCTCAAAATTGACTCAAAACGGTTTTTTCTTAACACGCAAACGGAGGGGTCTCCTAGCCAGTGATTTTGTTTTGGTAATCAACACAATTCGTTCGTATTGTTAGAAATGTTAGTATTGTCAATAATGTTAGTAATGTGAGTAATGTTGGTATTCTAAATAATGTGTACATTCAAACAAAAATTTCCCCCCCAAAAAATATATATATGTAATGAAAACTCACCTTCATCTATGATTTTATACGAAATTTAGCAATATATGCTCCAGAAGTTGAAACCACGGTAAATTTGTAGATAATTCTATGCAATAGCCGGATGTAGATGTAATAAATAGACAACTTTTAGTATCTTGCTCATTGCTGGAAAATCAATAAATCAGAACCCGTTACAATAGTTAAGTTTAGTATACTCGAGCAATAAATTTAACCTTGAGTTGTTTAAGACTATCTCTTTTTAAATTTCATTGGAAGAGTTTACAATTGCCAATAATTTACAATTGGTGTCGAAAACCCGAAACCAAAGTTATCCCTCGGTCAATCACAAAATTACATAGAAAATCCAGTGACCTAGCAAAAACTCGAAGCAAATACGCAAAGCTGGCAGGAAGGGCGGAAAAAGTACACGAGCGAATCACGATTGAATTTGTTTCATTTCTTATTGGATGAGAAAGTGGCGCGCGAGAATTTTAAACCAATAACAAATCGTAATTGCGAATTACTTTCCACTTTTCAGTGAAAAGTGCTCAACTGCTCTTTAAGAAGGGTGACTTATTAGTTAATTCTAATTCAATTAATCAATTATTACAATTATTTGCACCCCTTAGTTAATATACGCATTTCATCTTATAAAGTTTGTAAATTAAGAGTGTGTTTGTTGTTGGCTGTTGTAGTGTGGTCACAGCCACTGTCAAATGGAGTTGATTGTGGTCAAACTGGAGTAGACAGGTTGATTAATTACGAGAATTTCCAAATTATCTCTTAAGTACTAATCAATTTTTCTTGCAAGCAATAACAGCTATCTCTGTGAGCAATATCATACATGCACCATCTTTTCCGGTGGCAATATTGAATTTGCACTGAATTTCACTTCTCGCGATCAGTTCCAAACATGCAATGAATTACCCGCAAACTAGGTTTCCCTCAGCCGATCAAATTCGAGAACTATTTTACTTGAATAATTAGCTCACAGTATCGATCTTTCGTCGTCCTAATGACCAAATTATCCCTTGAATTGGCAAATAAAAAACTCTGTTAACTTTAAGGCTATTTTTTGTCCACCATTTCGATGATTTTTCCACCCTGACCTCGTCTCAGGCATCTGCTTGAAAAATAAGTTCTTGTTAAAAAATATTGTCAATTTAACCTCGGTGTTGAACATAAATTAAATTTAGATTAAGTCGGCAGGCTCGAAGAAGACATTAAATCTAGCTCCGACAAGTACATTATTGCGAAAAAGCCTAAGAAAGGCCGACTGATGCTGCTTTTCACTTGAACAGTAGGCAGGTGTGTTTGTGAAAACAGCAAATCAGCAAAGTTAATTATGCGGGCAAACGATTTCATGATCAGAGCCTTGAGTCTCTCGCTACGTTCTCATTTCGGTTATTGATACATGTATGTTTCGTTGACAGAAAAAAAGAGCGAAACTGTATGAGAAAGAGTTGGATATAAAATACCGAGATAAAGTTTCAAGGCATTCTCAGTATTCATGCGGGATCGTTTGAACAAAATAAACTGATGCTTCCGCTTTTCCGGTGTTTTAAAAGGAGAAAATGTTGCATGGATCTCACATCCACTTCGTGTTCATACTAACAGTAATAATTAGAATTGTCATAGGTAATAATATCTACAGTAAGAAAAACACGTTATTTCTCGGTGCTTTCTAATTATCGTTTTGCCGCAGTTTCTCAAAAGAGATATCACCTTTGCATTTAGGTAGTGTTAATTTTCAGTTAGGTGATCTCAAAAATGGATTTCAGGATCCTGTTTCGGTTTTTCAGCTGTAAAAACAGATGTTTAGAAGGCCCTAGAATGCTTATTCCATTTTATATTACTGACGGGGCACTCATTTTGGGAACTCGCCCAGGTTTTATTTGGAGTCTTTCTGGCGTAAGCTAACAGAGGTCTCTGACGAAAATGGAAATTTTATTAACAGTCTGTACGAATAACCTTTTGTTTCCGCTAAAATCATCGTCCACCAGTTGTGTTCAATGTGATATTGGACATGCGATGCCTTGCGCCATAAAGATACGAATAACAATTATAAATCAACTATCATCTGCGACTTAACTCCAAGGGTGAAAATTGTTTCGTAGATCTACTCGTTAAATTAAATTGAAAACTACATATGTTTGACAGTACATTTCATCTTTTTGATTAAATGACTCAGATTTAAAAATTTTAACTCATTCTCTGAGTGACGCATTCTGACTGGAGTCATTTAACTTGACAGCCACGAATGAAAACGGACGAGACATTGGCAAGCAACTAAACCTACAGCAATTTAGTTTTTAGGTGACAACGGCAATACAATGACAGTACGGAAACCAGGGTGAGATTTGTTCGATCATGCAGGACCTGCTAATTCGTACGTGATGTCTATGTTTGCTTGGATAGCACACAGGTGTGGAAATTAAACAAAAGAGGTAAAATGCACGTGTACTATTATGTAAGAATAGGACAGTCTTACTGGCTGCCTATCCAATTTCACACACACAAAAAAACAAAAACGCACGAATGGTTCCAACAATTTATTTTATTACCGGGGAAAGATTAATAAGTTGTGAAAAACAGTTGGTGAAACAGCCTTGGATCTATCAAAAATTTGATTTCAGGATACATCCTATTTCGATGCCGTGATCAACATGTACAATAACTGCTCTGTCATCTGCCAAGGAGAACAAGCCAGAATTCCAGAAAGCAATGCTTGCTTCCGTTTTCCTGTATTCGAGACGGAAAATGTTCCGCAGGAGCTCATCGTATTTAACCGCATTGTTAACATTCTGCTTTTGGTAACAGCAATTGTAGGAAATCTTTTGGTGTTATCTGTAGCATGGAAGACGCCTTCTCTTCGCTCCCCGGCGATTGTTTTGCTTTGTGGACTTGCCACAACCGATCTCGCTGTCGGTCTTGTCGTTCAGCCCTTTTTTCTTTCCATGGAACTGATACCACTCCTCTCGAACTCAGCAGAGTATCACTGCAATTTGGGAAAGGCAGTCATCACTATGTCCTATTGGGTATGCGGTGCATCTTTATCGACTGTTACAGCCATCAGTGTAGACAGGTTATTAGCCCTTAGTTATCACCTGAGATATCATAGTATTGTAACTGTTCCACGAGTCATGTGCGTTCTGACGCTAAACTGGTTGACTGGTGGATTTCTGGCAAGTCTGATATTGTGGAGTGGAGATGAAGTATTCCTTGCTGTCATGGCCGTGGCAGTTGCCATATTTCTCTGCTTGTCCACGTATGCTCATGTAAAAATATATCTCGTTGTTCGCCGTCATAAACAACAAATCCAAACCCAAGCAAGGGCAGTTCAAGTAGGTATCGGTAATGGTTTTAACTTGGCACGGTTTAAAAGGTCAGTTGCCAACGCTTTCCTAGTTCATTACGTCTTTCTTCTTTGCTACACGCCACTGTTCATTACTTTGCTGTTGACTAATAATGACAAATGGGCTGATTCAGCATTATTGAAGAAGTCCCACAGTGCCATAGCATGGAAATTAACAACCACTGTCGTGTTTATGAATTCTTCTGTGAATCCTTTTATTTACTGTTGGCGTCTTCGAGAAATGAGAGTTGCTGTAAAAAGGTTTTTGAAGAGTTTTTTCTGTGGCAGTCATTTAGTGGCGGCAAATCCAGACTAAAGTAAAAGGTTAAGGTAAAGTCTGCATACGAACCAAGTGGGCCATCAGGCCGGCCCTTATCTCCGGTTTCTATGTATCATGAAGCGACTAGGAGCACAGTATTTCTAATACTCCTGGATGGGATGCTAGTCAGTCGCTAGTTTATCCCCAGGATTAAATTCGCCGGTACTCATTTATACAGCCGGGTGGAGAGAGGCACTGTCAGAGTAAAGTGTTTACCCAAGAACGCAACGGAGTGTCCCCGGCCAGGGCTCGAGCTCGGTTCGCTCGATCCGGAGTCCCGGCGACTTAACCATGAGGAACTTGGGCTTAATAGTTATGATAAATATGTTCTAAAAAAATGAATTATATATCACATCGAGGTCTCTGCCTTCAGTTACAGTCTTGTACATGCAAACCCTAATATCAAAACATGTATTTCTTTCAGGTGTTTAATTAGGTCGCTTTGTAGTAGTTCCCATTGGGATAATTAGGCCTTTATATAGTACGCCTTGCGAATATCACACCGATCGACGCCGACCAGTTTACTTGAGGCTGTTTTTTTCTTATTGTAAATATCGTTGTCTAAAACAGCGTGTGACATTTTCTTATATCCTCTGGCTTGTAACCTGTATTCAGCGTGCCTCAGATTCTTGTAAACTAAACTCGATTATTGCTGGCGGCTCCCTCCATTATTTGTTGTATTATTTGTCTCCTCTACTTATGATAGAAATGTTTTCTATTAGGCTGAGCGAAGTGAAATAGAATAGAAGTTCTCTTAAAAAGAAAAGTTTTTAATGACATTTGGAAAGTCGTTCGAAAGCCTTGGTGCCATAACCAAGAAAGATTTGTCGCCATAAAAAGCCGCTTTAGTCTTTGCAATAGACTGCAGATTTGAGGTACCGGACCGTGGTAAACGCCAAAGCGTGTGATGAAATAAAAGTTCGATCTTACTGGGGTAACATGGGCTGACTTCTTCGCTCTGACAGTCAGCCTTGCAGCTGTATTTTGCAACCGTTGTAGTTTTTCTAACTCAGGATGTATTAATCAAGTTCTGAAGAATTAACAGCATAAAGAAAACTCTCCGTAACAAACATAGAGATCGTAATTACTTCTCAAGTTTTTTGTAAAATAGAATATCCTCTTAAATGCTTCGTAGTTTTACTAATTAAAAACAACAATATACGTACTGAAGAAAATAACTGAATTTGCATATGAAGTAGGATAAGGCAAAGTCAAATAAAGAACAATATCAGACGGAAATGTATAAAGATTCAGTCTAATTCCAAAGACCCGCCATGTTGCAATTCAATACTGAAAGGTGCTCCGAAAATCAAGATTTGACGTGGAATGTAAATCGTCTAAACAAGGTACATACATACATACATACATACATACATACATTCTTTATTCAAGACGCAAAGTTACAAAAGTAAAAATGGCCAATAAGCCACGTTTAATATATCAACATTATTAGTTGATAATGAACTAAGTGTTTCACTTGCCCTTCTGATGCCGCTCAACAGTTTCTTTCCAGACCAATCACTTTTTATGAAATAATCTTTGGACATGGGAAAAACTTTCGACGTGCTCCTAGGATAATTTTAAATTGAATGGAGTAATTATCTGCAATGTACACAATACCTGCTGGTTACCTGCTCTGGTAAGCAAATATTTCCCAACTTTGCGCGCCAAGCACGTTACCTTACACACAAACAAATCGAATTTAACGTTCTAACTTCCTGTCGTTACGAAAAGCAATAGTTATCATCGCTCTGGTTGCCAAATATAAAGACCGATTTCCAGCGCTTTTCTTGAAGTTTAGCCATATTTCTGCTTGAAACAAGTTATTTTTTTTACATACACAAGCAAAGAGGAACTAAATTCACCTAGTTTTAGAAAGGTGACGCAGGACTTCAGATTTTCAAAAGTGCACAATTACTCATCAGTAAGAAAAAATAAATTAAATTGCGATGTGTCGCACAAACGCTCGCCAATGTCAAATACGAGGAAAACAACAGAAAGGGTACGGGTGCCATGACGTCAATTGTCTCAGACTTTGAAAGAAAAGAAAAAAAAAAGATAAACCAACTATCACTACCCTTTCACTCAAACGAGTCATCTTTACAGTCTTTAAGGTGCTGGAGCGACCATTATTTGACCATCTGCGCAACTCGGGTTTTGTTATTGCTACAAAGAACTTGTTATGCCGGATCATATTTTCTCAAGCTTTGTCATTTTAATTTCTGTCAAAATTTGTTAAACTGAAGTTGGTGTTTTACGAGCAAACACATATGCACGAAATGAATGCAAAATTCCCACGAAGGAACAAGGTTGAACCATACGCAGTTTTTCCGGTTACCGTTCTGTGAACTTTCAAGAAGAGCAAACGATAAGCCGTTTTAGTCGCTTTCACGGTATTGCCGACGGAAAATATTCAGTGAAAACACCATGCTTATCTAACTGTGTCTATTTATTAAGAGGGTCAGCTTTAAATGAAGATGAAGTTCTTCCCTGCTAACACCTTATTTGCTTGTATACCGCACATATTTTTATGCAAATAAAGTTATTATAAATAAATAAATAAATAAATAAATAGATAAATTATTAACATTTCGTTACTAGGAAATATTTTGGCTTTATCCGCGTAGCATGGAAGATTCTTCCTCTTTGTTCTCCGTCGATTTTCGTTAATTACTTTTTGGAATCGACAAATTTTGGAGTTGGTCTTGTCATTCGGCCCTAATCTATTCCCTTGAACATCGCTTTAGAAAAAGTGTTCCCCAGTATTACCTATTCAGTAGTGTGCGTTTGAAGGTTTGTTAGGTCTGTTACGTTATTGGCCAGTTGTTATCCCTTGATGAGATATGCTAATATTGAAACTGAACATTCCGAAGTTAAACTGGTTGGTAAGCAGATTTTGTAGCAAGTCTAATATTGTGTATTGTGTGTTTTTTTTTTTTTTTTGTCATGACTGTTACAGATGGTGTGTTTATTTTGCTTGCGTGCAGTTGTAAAGTTATATCTCGTTGTTCTCCACCATCAGCAACAAATTCCAGCCCCGCAAACGGTCAAACAGATGCCTTAAAAACACCTATTTTTAAAAGGCTTTAACGCGAATAGGGAAGATATTTGTTCACAAACATTGTTTTCGTTGTTTAAATGTTCAAAACGTTAAACAAAAGAATTATTTGTTTCACCAGCCAATAGTTCTCTAGGTTGGCATATTTATAACAATAGGTGACGTCACTGATATCTTTGCCATACGAAAAAAAAAGAAAATACAAACGTTTTCCTTGTTCACTACTTCCTACTCCTTTGCTATTTCCTTCCACTACGTGAAGCCATGAAAAAGTCTCAAGTTAGTTTGTCATTTAATATTTTGCCAAACAATAAAACAACAAGAAAAACGATTCCCTTGAACCTGCTTCTCCCATTCGCCACTTAAGAAACGAAAAGTCTGGGTCGAGTCTCATCACACGGTTGCTGTTGGGGCTGGCATCACTGAGGACAATACGGTTTCTCATGCTTTGCCTGATCTTTAGTAATAGTTCCAACGTGAGCGATTGCGAGCTTACACTCGACCCAGATTCCCTCTGGTTTCAAAATTGACAAATAACATAAAATGGGACAATTGTGGTAAAAATGATTCTAAATATTGCAAGTTTCACAAAATTTTTCACAGCGAATGAACTGAAACAATAAAGGACGCTCCGTGCAATGATATTGTTAGGTCTCGAAACCCACTCATAAGTGAAATTGTTTTTCTCTCTCCGGATATGAACCATGACACTTTCACATGATTACGCATGCATGTGCACGATTCTACGAAATTATCTCCTTCACCAAACACAAATATCAGGGGAGAACGAAAATGGATGGAAAATGCCTCGGATGCGTCAGAAATTTTTGTTCCTTGTAAAGATTTAAACCGTTTTACGCATATCATCATGCATAATAACTCTTCTATAAGATTCTTAGAAGAGCAAGAGACCATTCAAGAGAACAGTACTTGCTTCCGTTTTCCTGTATTTCAGGTTGACAACATTCCACAAAATCTTATCGTGTTGAACTGTGCAATTAACGTCCTATTTCTAATAACAGCAATTCTTGGAAATCTCTTGGTCATATCAGCAGTTTGGAAGACACCTTCTCTTCGATGTCCTTCGAATATATTCCTCTGTGGACTCTCAACGTCAGATCTCGCCGTTGGTCTTGTCGTTCAGCCCTTGTTTCTTTATATAGAACTGATACAAATCCTCGAAAGGCCAACACAGTATCCGTGCGCTTTGGGACATGCATTCATTATAGTGTCTCATTCGGTATGTGGTGTGTCCTTGTTGACTGTTACAGCCATCAGTGTAGATAGGTTGTTAGCGCTGCAGTATCATCTAAGATATGTTAATATTGTCACCGTTCAACGTGTACTCGTATCTTATCTTATTTTTCTGGTTGGTAAGCACGTCTCTGGCAAGTCTGATACTGTGGAATGAAAAAATATTTCTTGTCGTTATGGCTTTGGTGGTTGGTATTTGCCTTTGTTTGTCGGTGTTAGTCCATCTGAAAATTTATCGCGTCGTTCGACGCCATCAGCAGCAAATTCAAACCCAAAGAGAAGCAGTCCAAGCACGTGATGATTTTAACGTAGCACGTTTCAAAAGGACAGCAGCCAATGCTTTTCTGATTCACTACTTTCTTCTCCTTTGTTATACTCCACTGTTTATCACGTTACTGCTGACAAGCAACGAAGACAAGATTGATTCGGCGTCATGGAAAAAGGCCGATAGTGCTATAGCATGGAAATTGACAAGCACAATAGTATTCATGAATTCCGCTGTGAATCCTTTTATTTACTGTTGGCGTCTTAGAGGAATGCGAATCACTATAACAAAGACTTTGAAGGCAATTATCCGTAGGTCGTGATTTTGTTTCTGATTGTATTAGTTGGCACCAAAGAGATTTTGCCTACAGTAATATATCGGCTGAGTTAAATGGCAAGCATAAAATTATGGATTGTATTTGTTTTGGCTATTCATGACTTTGTTAGGTCAGTAATCATAGACAAGATGCAATTGGCCTTTATACAATATAACCAAAAAAATACCATAGCATGTCGTCCATTGTGTCACATATCCTTATGTATTCTCTTACTGTTGCGTTTTACACTATTTCTCAACAATGCCAGTGGACTTTTACTTCAGTTTTCGCCTCTCTATCTAGATCTAACCGTAGTATGTGACCTATGGATTAAAACCTCAATAACCGGTTTTTCGGATTTGTTATCTATTGCGGTTTTCGATTTATTCCTTTTTTAGCGTCCGGTTTTCGGGTTTTCGGTCTAAGAATTAACAATTAGCGGACGAGTTGGGCAAAATATCATGATTTGTCACTGGAGATAGGTTAGAGCAGATCAATTATTTGCCGAAGCGGCCGAAGGCTTAGACCAAAAATTGACCTGCGAGATAATAATAATAATAATAATAATAATAATAATAATAATAATAATAAATAAATATTTATATAGCGCCTATCCATGCCTGCTCTAGGCGCTGTACAATTCGCCAAAATGATCTGTACTAATCTTAATAATTAAAAATGTGCATTTAAGAAAGTAATAGAAAGTAAAAATCGCTAAGAATAATAAGTTTTCTTAAAAAGATGAGTTTTGAGTTTAGATTTAAAAGAACTTAGATTGTCACATGAGCGGATAGAAACAGGTAGACTGTTCCAGAGTTCAGGAGCGGAAACAGCAAAAGCTCGAGAACCATATGTCTTCTGGTGAAAATTTGTGGGGTTAAGAAGTAATAAGTGTGATGATCGGAGGATTCTGGAAGGTTGGTAGTACGCTACTAGATCTTGAATGTAGACAGGAGATTGTTGATGAAGAGCCTTAAAGGTAAGTAACATAATCTTGAATTTAATGCGTTCAGAAATAGGAAGCCAGTGTAATTCTTTCAGATACTGACAAATCATGATATTTTGCGATAATCGTTTTCAATAATTGTTTTATCATTCCGTCACCAAGTTTGTTTTCAAATTTAAATCACTCTTTGACAGCTCAGGGAAGTGATCTACCATTTTTTTTTAAGACAAGAACGTGGTTACAATTACGCATGAGCAGAATATTTAGACGGTAAAAACGCATTTAGACGGTACTACGCATGAGCAAACCATTATTTGTAGCCAGTTATTTGCAGTTCACGTGTTAGGCTCTCGGCCAGTGAAAAGGAAGGAAAAAATGCATCGAATGGTAATGGACGTTGTTTGTTTTTTGTTATTTGCTTGGCACGTTTTTAGGCCTGTTTATTTCACCTCAGTCAAACATGTTGGCTGACGTGACGTGCAATATAGATTACGCAAACTAGATTAACTCAAAGAGAGACCGCTTCTTGATTCTTGATGCTCAAAGTGAGTCAGCTGCATTGCCACCAAGTTTAGTCTAAATGTGTTCTGCATGAATCAGAAATTATTTTCCATTTGAACAGTTGGAATTATCTTCTCTACAGGTATGCCTCGAAGTGGAAGGGAATGTTTTTCAAATGAGCTTTTAGCCTGGAAACATTAAAAATGCCATTTTGTTTTTGGAAAAATCTACCAGTCGAGGGTTAAATAGTAAGCTAAAAAGGTATAGCCGGTAATGATTTCAAATGGAAATATATTATTCCCTCAAAAAAGTATTTGCCTGCTTCAAGTTTGTGAAAGTTGCACGTTTAATCATTTTATTCGGCGGTTCTCGGTTTTGAGAGTTTCCATGGCGCTCTTTCGGTTTTCAAAGATATTTCAGATGAACACACAAGGTCTGCATGTTAAAACTCTTTAAGATTTAACGATGTGGAACGCTGAGCATATTTTACAAAAATTCTATGAACATCAAAAGTGCCTGAGATATTGTTTTCATCTTGACAAACAATCCAAGCTTTTGCGGCATTAAAAAAAAAAACAAAACAAAAAACAAAAAACGATTTTTCAGAACCTTGAAGGGAATCGAAAATTGGTCGGAGAAAGCAGGACTCGAAATGTGGGGAATAAAGCAACAGAAAGAAATCCGAGAGAAACAAACTTTGGTTCGAGTCCGAATGGGAGGTCCAATAACCGGAGGGTTCGAGAAATCGGGATTGAAACATGGTATGTTGTTTTTAGAGCTGTACTCAAAAATGAACTCACGGACTTACACTCGACGGAGCTTATTATTGGAAGGAGTTTACGTCTGGCATTTCCCATTATTATTTTCGTCTGAGCCTATCGGAATTTGCAGAGTTTTAATTCACAGAATTTCCGCGATGAACGAACTGGAACAAAACAGGATACTGCGCACAACAATATAAGAGCTATATTAGGCCTCCAAACTCATTAATACGTGTAATTAAGTTTCCGTTTTATGTATCCGGCAATGAATCGATGACGTTCGCAGATAGATAAACAGACATGTGCAGCATTCTGCCACGAAGTAATATGCTTCACAAAACGGTGGGAGGAAATATCAGAGGCGAACGAAAGTGGATGAAAGAGGTTTCGATAGTTCATAAATCTCGAAACGTTTCACGACAATTGGAACTTAAAAACGGATATCATCATGCTTAATAATTGCTCTACAAACTGCACAGGAGAAAAAGGAACAATTCAAGACAACAGTTCGTGTTTTCAACTTCCTGTATTTCAGGTTGAAAATGTTCCACAAAACGTTATCGTGGTGAACTGTGCAGTTAATATACTGCTCCTTATGACGGCGATTCTTGGAAATTTTCTGGTTGTATCAGCAGTGTGGAAGACACCTTCACTTCGTTGTCCTTCGAATGTACTGCTCTGTGGTCTGGCAACAACTGATCTCGCTGTTGGACTTGTCGTTCAACCCTTGTTTCTGTATATAGAACTGATGCAGTTCGCCAAACACGAGGCAGGGTATCCGTGTGCTTTGGGAAAAGCATTCCACATTCTGTCCTATTCGGTTTGTGGTGTGTCTTTGTTGACTGTTACAGCCATCAGTGTAGATAGGTTATTAGCGCTTCAATATCATCTAAGATATGTCACCGTCATCACCATCGTGCGAGTCATCTACCTAATGACACTGAACTGGTTGGCGAGCATTTTCATGGCAAGTGTAATGCTGTGGAGTGGAAATAAGGTTTTTCTTGTTGCCATGGCTGCTGTGGTGGGCGTTTGCCTTATTTTGTCACTAACCGTCCATTTGAAAATTTATGGCGTTGTTCGCCGCCATCAAAAACAGATTCAAACCCAAAGAGAGGCAGTCCAAACGCGTCAAAGAGCCAACTCGTTCATGGTACGGTTCAAAGGGACAGGCAACGCTGTCCTCATCCACTACTTTCTTCTCATTTGTTACACTCCACTGTTTATTATTTTACTATTGACTAGCAGTGAAGACAGTATTGATTCGGCGTCATGGAAAAAAGCTGACATTGCTGTGGCATGGAAATTGACAAGCACGATAGTATTTATGAATTCGGCTGTAAATCCCTTTATCTACTGCTGGCGTCTTCAAGAAATGCGAACCGCCGTAAAAAGTTCTTTGAAGGCGATTTTCGTTAGGAAGTGTTTTTTTGCGGTTAAGAACTGATGAGGTTAATGAGGTTAGACATTGGATTTGCCCTCTTACAAACTGGCTTAAAGAAATACCGAGACTGCCCTTGTCTGCCTTTTCAGTTCTATTTGGAATTAATCACTTAAGGACTGTCCCGGTGATCGACGGCTCACAAAAGAAAACTGGAATCTAACGCGAGGTGACAACAAAAACCTCCTTCTAGAGTTGAACCTAGCAGATCAATGAGCCATGGAGCAACGCTGGAACTTTGGCTTCAACAGCAGCAGAAGATGGTATAGAAGCACGCTGTTACAGCTATGTGTACCTTGCTCCTTGTTATACAAAACTCTGTCGAGCGTGACAATCCTTTTCATGGAGCGCATGACTCGCCACCTTTATAAGTGAGACCCTTGGCACGCCAGGAAAATTCCTCGTTGTCTCAGTAGCTCAGTGGACGCATGTATTTTTCGACCGCGTTAACATTCGTGTCAACCCAGGCCAGGAGTGAGAGCAGGTTACTGGTTGATTATCTTAAAATAAATGGCGAGGCGGACCTTAACTGGCTTTTGACAATAACAAGCTAGCCGTGATCTAAGAGAGGGTCTTCCATTTAACTTTGATTCTCTATGATGGAAAACCCTAAATTGTTAGAGAGGCTCTGAACGTGGAGCTGTCCCGGACGTTCGTTCACGCTCCGAGGTGTCTGCAACGTGAAGTGTCTAAAAAACAAGTTATTTACAATACACTCATTCTTCAAATGTTATGATTAAGACACTAAGCAAAGAATGATAAGCTAAGCGGAGAGTCAAATAACAACATAAAATTTAAATGAAAGCATAAATGTACTCAGCAACCGAGATCAGTAAAATGTGGCTTAGATTTTGTAGCACGAGTTAAGAGCTACCAAAACCAGATTATGGCTGGGGTATATATAGCAGATGTAACCCGGCTTTTATTATCATTTTCATCCCAGCGATTCCTTTCCCATATAGTGATCAAGCCATGCATTTAACCGGCCTTTTGTTAGCAGATTAGGCAGTGCGAAAAGTTTGAAAACTTTCGTTCCAGAATTAAGCCCTAAATTTAATGTTAAACGGTGCTAAACGACTTCCAACATTCTTTGCATGTTCATTAAAACATTCTCTGCGTCGTTTGTTGACTAAATCTGTTATGGTGGACGCATGATTTAATCTCAAAATCCAATAATTGTGTTAATATAATTAACTGGATTCCATCGAACTATAAAGCCATTGCTTTAGACTAGGGTGTAAAACAAATATACTCGTCTGCAGTGGATAATTTATGCGAAAAGAGTCGCCATACGACGGCCAATATTGTAGTCTTCTTTATTGAGCAAGTGTTCAAGCCAGCTTGAAATTATTAACGGAGACTCGGTGAGCAGTGCAAAGGAGACTTCTGTTGTAACTTTTCGCCATTTATTTGTTCCAACGCGTTTCGTCCCTAACTGAGACTTCTTCAGAGATCTGTAGAGAATGATTACAACTGACATCGAACAGCGTATATAGCACATTCGCGTGCCTAAGTTTAACTTCTCGTGGAAGTGAATAATAACTGAAACATGCTGTGAACGGACGTTACGAGAAACGCCTTAACACATATGTTAAGTGTGTTGTTTATATATCTTGGGGGCCGCCGCACGATTAGCACTAATCAGAGGTCATACCTAGGCACTTGCAATTGACTCCTGATTTATCGAGCCCTCTTAATTTCTTGAGCCTCTAAGTAACCCGAACCAAACCGTGCTTGTCTTGGAATTGTGTCACTTTAATTTTATCCCGATTCCTCCGGCTCCTTATTTCACGATCCAGTTTTTGTTTCTCTTAGAGGTTCGATAAAATCATGATAAATCAGGATTCGTACACTAAAAAGACCCCTACTCTCGGTGATCAAAATGTCTAACAAATGTAGATTGACAGGTTTCAGTCAAAACGGCGGCTGGTCACCTTCCTTGCGTCAGTCTGAACCAAAATACTTTCTTTCTCGGACCAAGTACAATAGAACCCCGGTAACTCGAACTCCCCCGCTAACTCGGGCCAAGTCCCATTTTCCTTGGATTTGATCCCACTTTCAATCATTTTAACTCGGTTAACTCGAACTCGCATAACTCGAATTCCCCGCTAACTCAAACTGAATTTCGTTTCCCTTGATAAAAATTTACCTCGATAACCCGAATTCTGGTTCATGTAATTCACCACGGATGTCATCCATTAGCTTTTCTTGTCCTGTAATCAGGGTAAAAACTAACACTACAGAAATTTGACTTTAATTAGTGCAACCGACTGTTCACATATTTGACAGTCATTTCCCGATCTTATGAGTCAAACTGGATGCGATGCCTTTAGCTGTCACTGTACACTGAAGTGCTAAAAAATCAGTAAACTATTAACATGGCAATTTGAATATTCAATCGACCCCAATAACTTGAACCCCCGCTATTAAACACGAATTGTTTTTCGTTTCCCTTCAGAGTTCGGGTTACCGGGGTTCTACCGTACATCTTTTGCTCAAAAAACGTTACGCTTAATTAAATCCTTTGTCACCCCCCATTGTCAGCCTTTCTTATTCTTATCAGCATCATGTACGTGTAGTTTGAAACGAAAAGATGACAGTGACAACGCGACCTGTAACGCAAATCTGCTCACGGATCATCGCACGCATGCTCTTGGGAGCAAAACGTTTGCACAAATAACTCACTCCCACCCGATTGGTCCAAACACAATGCAGTTGAGTGAGCTCTCTTCATAGCTTGCATACAGCCATGGCTCCCAAAGTTGTGGTAATTTCTGGCTCTTCAAGCGGCATAGGACTTGCCAGTGCCCTTATTCTAGCGAAAGATGCACGGAAACGTTTTAGAGTTTACGCAACGATGAGAAATCTGGAGAAAAAAGGACAGCTAGAGGAAGAAGGCAAAAAATTTCTTGGGGACACGTTGTTAATCAAGCAGATGGACGTATGCTCGGATGACTCGGTCGAAAAGACTGTGAGAGAGGTGATCCATGAAGAGGGAAGAATTGACGTGATTTGTGAGTAATTTAAATATTTGTTGTCACAACTCAGCGGCAGAAACTTTAAATTTCATGTCGTGATAATATCATATGCTAAACATAGAATTTGTAACAGAAAGAAGCAGGGAGTAAGAACTTGAGAGTTGTCGCGCTTCAGCAGGTAAGGTAGCCATGACAGACTAAGCATTTTTTCTCTTTATGAGCACTTTGGCTCGCCTACCCGGGGCAACTCACGGCGTGCCGATTGTCACGTAATGTCCAGCTTTTTGTTTGGCATGGTAAAGCCAAAGAACGAAACTACACATTTGAATATTTAATAAGTTTAATCAAGTGCGAGTAATCGCAGATTAAGGAGTGCGTTCTACATGTTGTGTGGTTGCAGTCAGATGGAGAATGCAGTTATAACTGCTTTGTGCTTCGATGTGTATGAGGTATTGACTTCTACAGTCAGAGTAAATTATAAGGTCAAGATCTTTGAGATATGATCTTATTGATTCTTTGACTCGCAGAATCGGTAAATTTGTATCGCCGAGCTACACAACTCGGTGGGTGTAAGACTTTAAATCTTGTTCGAACCGGCAAACAGTAGTGGTTTTCTGTAGGCTCGGAGGTTTTTTTGCATTCATCGTGACGCAACAGTTGTTTGTCGTCAAACGCTACCCACTTGAGAGATTTCACAACAAAGGAATCGTACACTAATAAACGTTAGCTTAAGACTCTTGAATAACATTGTGGCTGATTTCAACCTCATGCACGGGTGACTTGCGTCACGCACGTGTTACGAGGACGCCATTCGCTCCTTCGGGGGAGGGGAAGGGGGTTAAAATGAACCACTAGCGAAAACCACTAAAACCACTAACGAAAATCTCGAGTTTTGCCGTTTGAGTGAGACACAGGGGACCAAGACAAAATTAATATGCGTTCTCGTTACTCTCGAACACAAGTAACCCGCAGTCTCATCTTAAATTCGACTTACATGGACGATTTTTCTCATATAAACTCTCCCTGAAAATGCCTTGTGTGAGCTGGGGTGAGTGTTGTCTCGGATGTTTGGCAGACATGACTTATATCCAGTCTGGATTTATTTCAGGGTATCAGTCAACGAATACATGCCGCTGCCGCTGCACAGGGGGCCCTCACATCTGTTTAGAATATGAATAAAAGATTAAGCTGCCTTTAACGCGGATCTACCGTTATCTAGACGGAGGTGAGGGTCCCCTGTGCCGCTGTCCCCCCAAAAACAGAACGCCAGATGGCAGTTAGTCATTGGCTGCTATCACATTCCGCAGTGCGATCTGACTCATTTAGGTCTGTCTAGCTGATACGAACGGTGTAACCACACAAGGTGCTTCCATGTAGTGCCAAAAGGATGATGTATTTTAATCAGTCAATTTAAGTGGTCGCCTGATATCTCTCTGCAATGGTTTTGTTAAAGTAGGTTTCCCGTAAAAGCAATGACCTTAGCAATCAATATATGTACCCGAACTGACTGATCAAACGTTCTCTTCAATTCGCAGTTAACAACGCCGGCATGTCAGTATTCTCCATTTTTGAATGTGTCTCGATGGAGCTGATGAAAAAAATGTTTGAAGTAAATTATTTTGGCACAGTCCGACTAATTAAAGCCGTGATTCCATTCATGAAAGCTAAAGAAAGCGGGCTGATCATAAACAACAGTAGCCATGCAGGGGTGGCAGGGTTTCCATCTGCTGAAACTTACAGCTCCACGAAGTTCGCCGTGGAAGGATTGACGGAGTCTTTAGCCCCCACACTTCGCCAGTTTAATATTAGGTAAGTGCAGCAAATTAAAACCCCTTACTCCTTTATTCTGTTCCGAGAATTGTATGTCATATTTTATTAGTTGGTAAACTAAGTAAGTAAGAACTTTATTGTCAATGTATTTAGCCAATGTGGGCTAACAGTGGACACTGCGTTAACTCTACCTAAAAGAAATTCATCAATAGTATTATAAGATTCTCTTAAAAAATTAAAATTGAAATGTTGGCAAACAATGAAAGGAAATATTTCCTTATCTCTCATGCTGCTTAAATACATTGACTAACTAACAATTAGACTACAAGTCCGAACTGGACTTCTGTGAGCAAACAGTCGACGAATAATCAAATACCATTCCCAGCCTAATTGCGCCCAAATCTGAGTCACATATTTTTGTTTGTGATTCCAGGTCCCAGTGACTTAAATCCAAATTTCCCTGAGAAAAAAAAATAGGCAAATCCCAGTTCCCATATATTTTATCCCCCTATATATTTTAGCCCCCTCTCATAACAGAAAAAGGAACCATTGTTAATTGCCCTTTTGTTCTGTAGATGCGTTCTCATCGAGCCAGGTCCCGTGGACACTCCAATGAAAACCGCTGTAATTTCCGAGGGAGTGGACTACTCAACGGTGGACCAAAAATCTCTACTCATAAAGGAAAGAGTCAGCAGTAGATGGGCTAAATATTGGGCTCAGCCGGAGAAGGTGTTGAGCGCAGAACAAGTGGCAGAAGTTGTTAAGGAAGTAATTCTAAGTGAAAACCCGAACTTTCGGTACCAAACAAATAAGCAATATTGCCCTGATGAGATCGCAGCCAAACTTGCAGATATTCATGGCAATAAGTCCGTTGATATAATCACGAAAAGATTCTGTGATGAGTGATGTCTCATGTGCTATCGCCAGCTTGAGTTTGCAATTTAACCCACTGGCATAACTTAATGGTACTTTTAGCTTTGGGAGTGTAGTAATTAGCGTATCACGACTATAGTTTTCAATTCATTTTTTCTCATCACTTGACAATGTGATGATACTGTAACGAAAAGTGGATGATTATTAAATGTTTCTGCGTTTTGCAATGCTTCCCTGAAGGCGAATGTTTTACCTAACTCCCATTTTATCACTATGATCTCATGAAGATCAGTTGTGCCATCCGTTTATGTATGAGCAGTGAGCATTCAACCCCAAATTCTCGTAATTATCGTTAGGTCAGTGTGGGAAATAAGATGGAATGGCCCGTCCGAACGAAAGGAAAATATTGGCGAGAGCTAATGTATATAAAATGGAAATAAAGCATGTTGATAAAATTCGTTTACCTTTCCAACAAAATCTCCTCTTTGATTGCATTTGTCGCATAGTAAGAAATTGCTGGTGCAGTAGCGACACTTCAAGTCTGTTGGTTTCATAGAGTTAGGGCTAGGGTAAGGGTTGGCTGTGTGCGGTCGATATGACGAGTGGAAAATTTTCACAATTTTTCAGTAAGAAGTAAAGATCAATTCTAGTTAAATGCGAAGAAGTCTATGTATAGGTTTATCGTCGAAGCTTTTGCTCCTTTGGAATTAATATTAGAAATGAAATTGAAATGAAATACCCACAAAATAGCAAGCTGTAAATAATACGCTGTATAGCGGTTTAGTTAATCGAAACACTTCCGGTGAAAACTTTATGTATTTTTAACCACTTTGCTACAAAAGAAGTGCTATCTCACTCACAGTGTTTGGTTTTAATCTCCGATTCGATGACATTGGCAGGGAGCACTGTAATTACATTGTACCACGAAAAAGCTTGTAACAAGAAACACGGACATCTTGTCAAAATGCATCTTTCGGGCCAAGGTCACATATGTACGGTGAAGTCGCCTACAGATCACCAAGGCCGATAAGGGAAACGTAAACGTAAAACCGGCTCATTTGAACGAATTTCGTTCAAAGATTGCCATTTCCTTAATAAAAATTTCATTTCCGAGCTCAAAGTACCAGTTGTCCTGACGATTTTCTTTTTTTCGTATACATCCCAAGAATTTTTTTCGAAAAGATATCTCAGAAGCGTGTAACTACTCTCAGTGTGGGCAAACGGGGCCAGTTCAAAGTTTAGTTTTACCAAGAGAAATTATAACTCATTTTGACCTCTTCGTTTTTGATCGTAATATATGTATACGTAGGCTTCAATACTGTTATAAAGTGTTTCTTTACAGTGGAAAGACACTTCCCATGACATTTTCGCTGAACTGAGCCCACACCAATGACATCTTCACTGCATCAGCGCCATCAAGGTAAAACCTGAATTAGTGGTGTTTAAGCGAACTGCAGTTTTAGCTGATAAAAAATGTAAACTGGTGCAAAAATCATCCATTTTCGCTCGATAAGTTTGATTTTTTATTGAAACCGTTGTTTGCACACTTTAAATTTGTCTATCGTAAACGTTTTAATCTTAGTGAAAAGAATGAATGAATTATTTGAAACTATCTTTTTTACTTCCCTCTTACTGGCCTAATTACAGCTACCATCAAATCAACCGTTTGTCTAAATTTCTAAAAATTAATTTCAACCTATTTGAAAAGTGACCGCGTGTTTCAAACATTTCATGTCCTGACGTGTAAAACAAGTTTTTGTTTTTTGGCATCAAATTGACCTTTTCCTTCCGTTAAAATATACGTTGAAAAATCGCAAATTTCCTCCATTCCTATTCACGCCAAATGCATGACACACTGAAGAAGAAATAAAATCAGGAAAATCGACACAAATTTAAATTGCGGTAATAAATAAAAACTTTAAGGGGTTCCGCTTTCAATAACAGGATTACAGGATGTTGCTTGAAAGAAATTTTCCGAGATAAATACCAAGTGGTCACGCCATGGATCTAAACATAATAAGACGGACCGAGGAGCCTTCCTTTTAATTAAAGCTTGTCTACATCAGAGTACTTGAGGTCTGATTGAGTATCATATCCTTTTGACATCTCGGGAAAAACTTGTGCAAACACAAGTCTGCATCAAAGAAGTCAAGTAATAAAAACTCCGTCTTGATAAGCGTTTTTTCAAGTACTTAAAGAGCGCAGATTGTAATTTCCCTTGCGTAAGTACCGCGTAAAGATGGTGTCTTTGAATTCTATTTCTTTGAGGTTTCTTCTGCTTGTGTTTTACAGCACTACACTATTAACACGTTCTAGGTCTGATGAGGTAAGTTATGTTATCCTTATGATGCTGTTGTTGCAAATACGACAAAGAAGGGATGTGTTAATACATCATCCACAGAAAGGACGTGTGGTTAAATTTTGTTGAGCCGAGAAGGTGCCCAAAATAAGGATATAAGAGTTAACGATGTTATTGACAAGCTTGCACGAGAAACATGCAGCCTTTTCAGTCGGAAAATAAAGCATTTAACTGCGATACTGCAAAGTGAAAAACACCCGACATACTGTTAAAATTTATTTTCAAGATCATCGGCTGTATCTTTTTTTACATCCATAACATAATTTTGTTATGTTCCCCATGAGTTTGACCCCCACAGATGTCATTGAAAATACGATTTTTTTTTCACATAGAGAAGGCCCTAATATCGATCAGCCTAGAAAACTGCGGTTAATAAATCGTTGTCAATTTCATCCCACTTTTAAAAACACCGAAGTTCTCAGATATTATAAAACTGGTACCAATATTAATCTGATTGATTGCTAGAAAAGCGAATAGAATAGGCTTGGTTGTAATCCATGTTTTAAGAAGTAACGGCACTAAACATTTTGTAAAAACACTAAAACCGGACGTTTCGACCGTAGAAAGTCCGCCTCGATCACCGGGTAATGATGGCTGTAATTTTAATATTTTTCATGCGCTTGTAATCTATTTTTAATTAGGCTGTCGGTCTGTTTGAAATTGGCACGATTTAGATTCTAGGATAGGACCAGCCTCAGAGATAAAGAGTAGTTTATTAAAATCAATACCTTTCTCTTCTCTATTTCTCTCCAAAATGAAAGCAAGTCAAACTCAGTTCATTTGTAGGTAGAAGCGTACTTTTTAAAAAAATGCTCAACAAAATTCATTATACATTTTTTTTCATTAATTATAACGACCTAGCCCCAGTTATAAATTAAAGAGCTCATCGCCTAAAAAAAATTCTAATTCACAAGTTTTAAGACATTTTTAAATGTTTTCCGTGTACGTGATGCTCTAACATTTTTAACTTAAATACATCAAATATTTGACTTCATAGTCCAAAAATAATCACATATTTTTTTCATATATACTAAGGATTTCGAAGTACAATAGTATGTTCTTGGATACGACTTTTAACTTAGTCAAATTGCTTACAATTACGGTGGATAAACCTAATCAGTGTTTTTGGCTCGGTAGAACATGGAAACGTTCCATGGGAAAACAATATTTTTAAAAATAAATTATTCAACAGCTACTCAAACATAATACATTCTTTTGTTTGCCGACCCATGTAATAAAGTGGCTGACGTCACTAACAGATTGAGTATCTTTGCTTAGTAACACAAGGCAACGAAACATCTGATTTACCCGTTACCTGTAGCGCTTGAGGTTTCCCTATCCAACAACACTAACCTTTTTTTAAAGTTTCGTAGTTTTGATAGTGTATCTGAACCTCCACCCACCACACCCACGCTTCCCTGTAGCTGCAAAGACGGCGAGCCAGGAAAAGACGGAAGAGACGGGAGGGACGGGATGACTGTGGTGGGCCCCCCTGGGCCACCTGGAAGGGACGGATTGAATGGAACAGATGGTATGGATGGAAGAGACGGTCAGGATGGACGTGATGGAAGGGACGGGCAGAAGGTGAGTCAAGGTTGTTTGTCAATGAATTGCATTGCATTACCCCCTGTGGATCCGAGTGTTTTTCATTCAAGTGTCGAAAAGTAGTTGGTTTTACATCTACTATGCTGCACGATTTTGGCTTAAAATACTGACGCCACTTTTTATTCAATCAGAAGTGAAACCAAAACAAATCGTGACTCACTCGCATAAGTTTTCCCGCACTCTGCGTGAGCTACAGGTAATTACTACGAGTTTTGATTGATTCACTGGATTGTCTGTGTCCTTTGTGATTGGCTAGAGTGATTATTTTGGTTTTGGTTTTATTGCACTCAATTGACAACCACACTCAATTGATAGCCGCTCTATTACCTCAGCCAAATCAGCAACCGAATTGATCCTAATATATATATAATTTTTGTTTTTTTCAGGGGGACCAAGGATCTCCCGGTGCAAGAGGACCTCCCGGAGTCTGTGATCGAGCGGAAGTGAGTACAGCAAACCGCTGAACTTTTCCGAATTTCGGTCGCTTGAAGTCAAAGTAATACTCGCGGCGTACTAATTAACCGTCGTGATAAGAACCATTCCAATGAATGGCATACAGTCTTGGCAATAGGAATGGGAATTTGCGCCTTTGTCGCCATAGATCATGCATTCACCTAAAAACCTTAATGTTAGGGCCCTCAATTATTTACATCTCAATAATAAGACTAATACCCTATTCAAACCAACATATTAAACTTGCTTAAAAGGTGTTCAACTAAACAATGTTAAAAATTAGTTTCTCATACCGTACACAGCCCACAACTTACCAAGGCGAAAACCTGTTTGAAAAAAATATGTTAGGAAGCAAGTTTGAAAATGGCTGCAAAGCGTAAGTGACAAACAAGAGAAACCTAAACCTGATTTAGTTTAGTTGGTGTGAATGAAAAAGACTGGAAAAACAATGATCTCCGCTAAAACCTTGTTTAGTTATTTTATTATTGTTAGGTAGGCGACAGCTGGGAGAAAAATGCTAAAAACGACTTTGGTTATACCAAATTGACAAATAAACTATATTTAATTTTCCTCTTTCCAGATCAACAGCATTAAGGCTCGAATTCTTGATCTGGAATCGAACGTAAGTCTTCTCTGGTCTACTTATTTCACTCCGTAACGGTATCATTTCTTGAATTCCATGTCCACAATTTATTTTAGTTCCGTCCTTATGCATTCCCAAGAACGATCATGACCTAATTTCTCCGCACTATATGAACACTATATATCTAGCGAACACCCGTAAAGAATATAGAAAATCATCAAGCAGTGAATATTGCCTCGCTGAAAAACGGCAGCACAGGAATTGCATGACAATCCATAACGAGAATAGTCTGCAATTTTCTGGTCCTTCTGCTTGGAATAATTTGGACCAAGAATTATTAAGTTTATCCTTCCGTTACTTTAAGCAAGCTATGACTAAACATTTCTTAAGTGCTTCTAATGCCTAATGCTGGCTTAGTATTGTTATATGAATTTTTTTTTTCGTTCCAAGCAAACGTACATATAAATTTGGTCTTGCCATTAACTGGTACGGTTAAACTACTTTTCATTTTTTTTTTAATCATTCACTTAACTATTTGTTTGTATCTTGTTGGTTTTTTTTGTGTGTGTTTTTCTTTTTTTCGTCTTATTGATTACGCAAATTGCAACGAAGGTAAAACGTACTATTTTTTTCTATCTACTCAGCTTGTTTAGTTTTCTTAATATTCTGAGTAGTTTTTTTCCAATTAAGTTAATTGTTTTAGTGCTATTTTTTTTTTCCTTTTGGAAATCTGGCAAAATAAAATAGTTGTTGTTGTCTGTTGTTTTGTTAGAATTTGAAATATTTCAGCCTAATGAAAAAGGCTAATGCGCTATCTTTATCACGTTTTACAGGTGAATAAGCTCACTACTACGACGGAAACAAATCTCAATATTTTGGACAACAAAATTGATGCCAAAACGGCCGAGCTTCTAGCAATAATTCAGGTGAGATTCGTTACATTCTTGAAACCTTAAACACTTTAAATTTAGAAACTAGTTCGATTCTGATTCTGATTGCTTTATGTGGTTGGTGTGTTGCGTTAACTTAGAGTAGATCTTCCCTTTAATAATCTTTCCTCCCTCTTTACGCTGTTTTAAAATACTGCATTTCTCTGACTACCCAATCCAAAACAGGAAATGACACCATAGAGCCACGTTCCACTGGCTACTAAAGGCTTGTACAAACGGTGCCTTTTTCTTCGCCTAAATACTACTAAAAAGGGTTCCTTATAAAGCCATTAAAACTTATCTTTTAGGTTCCTGAGAGGGCAGGTAAAGTAAAAAAGGAAAAGGCTGGCCGGAGCTTACCGCGGATTCTGTAGCGTGAAGGAACTAAGAGTATTTCTACTCCTAGTCCATCGCAGGGTTACCCCTAGCACTAAGTTCGCCGGTACCCATTTATACGCGTGGATGGAAAGAGGCACTGTAAGAGTAAAGCGTCATGCCCAAGAACACAACATAATGTCCAAGGCCAGGGCTCGAAGCCAGACCGCTTGATCCGGAGGCGAGCGCACTAACCTTGAGGCCACCACGCCTTGTGTTTAAATGGCTTTTATTCTTAAAAAGGTCATTAAAATGGTTACGTTTTTCGTCATGCCCACACCTTGGTGTGTTTCTTTTTGCAATTTTGACTTATTAGCCACATCCTACATTAGTCAGGTATCCAGTTCATCTTAAGATTGAGGAGAAGAAAATTCATTAACCCTTGGGCGCCTTCTGTCATAGATTGTCAATCAAACCATTATACCGGGTCCTCCAGGACCCCAGGGGCCACCCGGAGAAAAAGGCCCCCAGGGAGACAAGGGAGAGCAAGGGGAAAAAGGACCCAAAGGATCACCAGGCCCAAAAGGAATAAACGGGTCAATGGGCCCTATTGGTCCCAAGGGATCCCCTGGAGTCAAAGGTGAAAAGGGTGACAGCATCACCTTAAAAGGTTGCAGACACCAGAGAAAAGTCAGCGATCTAACTCGAGGAAACAACCCTAAAACTGTTTCCCTGAAGGCACCTTCCCAGGTAAGAACCTAACAGGCTTTACTACCATTCGGTAGTATGCAGTATTATCCGAGATAGGAGATAGGCGTAGTTCAGCAAGGCGAAAAAGTGTAACAAATGGTAGCTGTGATACCGGTTCACGGACGAATAGACCCTTTGCACGATCCGGTCACATGGTACGGAATTAATTACGCTGGGACGCAAGTTACACAGTGGGACTTCCAAAACAAAGGAACTCGTACCAGTCCAGCCCGAATTTCCTTTGTTTTGAATGTCCCACTGTGTAATTTCCGTCCCAGCATAATTAATTCCGTACCATGTGACCGGGACCTGCAAAGGCCCTATTGTAACAAAATTCAATCGTCGCACCAACATTGAGCTTAGCTTTCAACAACGAATTTTTTTTTCATAAATTCACGAATCACGTACGTGTTTTAGTTGTTTTTCACGCGTTACATAGATATGTTTTTTCCCTCACCACATGTGACGCATAAACCCTTGCCACCCTCTCAAAAAAGTACGAGAAATCAAAGAAGCAGTTATCCTAAGATTTGAAATACATCTGTCATAGAAGTGTAGGTCTTGTGTGCTTTGTTTCAATAACGCTAATGGGTTTTTCTAACCAGGACGTGCTTCAGAATGTCTTGTTCTGTAAAGGTAAAACAAGCCTGAACGTTTGTTTGTAATGCCTAAAACACGATTTAAAACATCATAAGGAGAAATGAATGTTTGAAATAAGTTAAACAACTAATGGCTTAAGGATTTGCACTACGTACGGATTAGCAAGATTTAGCATTACGTACATACATCCTTTATTTTCAAATCGTCAAAATCATAGCTCACACTTAGGATTGACTTTTTCTCTTGAAGGGATATGTGATAGTAGGCGTCACATGTGCAGCAGATACAGGCGGTGTCGCCCAACTTTTCTATCTAAAAACCGATACCTCTTACAAGTGTGTCTGCACGTTTGCTCCACGATGCGTAAAACCAGCTGGGAGAAAACGGCGGGACGTCGAAAAGGAGGAAAACAGAAATCTATCACAGGAGTATGATGACAGCAAGCATAGAGGCAGGTATTCACAGGAAAAGCCAAAGGCCTGTTATCTCCATTACTGGGAATGCCCCGCCCCTTGAGGCGTCACGAAATTCAAGCACACCAATCTGACTGTTTTAGTTGTAAGTTAGATGCTTCTGGTGGAAGCTATGAAACGCGATTTACGTGTCAATGTTTTTGGTTTTGCTTTCAAGAAGTGTGCATGGTTTAATTCAAACTTTGCGTTTTGCTTTGAAACCATGGCTGATTTTATGTGATTTGTCCCTAATCGACTTTGCAAGAAAATTGTTATACAATGTTTTTTTTTTCCATAAGAAGATCATGAACAAGAGCCGTAACTTGTCCATTTGTTTTGACTCTTTTAGAATGCTGGTGTGTAGCTGACAAAAAAAAAAAGGCATCTTAATAAAGCTTATTGAAGAGAACTGAGTGTTATTTTGCCTGCCCATGTCAGAAAAATCGCAAGCATAATAGCTCACTATAATCATAAATTTGACATGGCATTTTGTCTAACAAAACAACTGAATTCGTTGAGTGAACGTTTAGGGCTTCTGCCCGTTAAACATGGGCTTCTTGGCCACACAATTGAAGTTTGAGGGATTTGACCGGTACCATAAACATTTAGAGTGGATGATTTGTTTCCCTTTACATGAGTGCTATAGCTTGTTTACTTAGTTCTGTTTTTGGTTCTTGTTCTCACAATATTTGGTTGTGTTCATGCAGTCCCCAAACCTGCCCCCTTTTGGAAAAAGGACTTTCCCTATCATTCTGATGTGATATTGACACACTAATGTAACCCAGGATAATGCATCGTTATCGTTACTCAAGTTTTTTGAGTATCGTAAAACTAAAACCAATGTAATCAGTCTAGCAAATCATAAATTACACAAACAACCCAATGAACCAATCAAAACTTGAAGTAAATACATGTAGCTGACTCGAGGAGTGAGAAAACACGTGGGAAAGAGGCTCAATTGGTTTTGGTTTCGCTCTGATGGGATAAAAAAGTGACACAAGTTTCTTAATCCAATCGTATGGCGTAGTAATGCATTACCAATTAATTTTCGATACAAGTGAAAACCGCTTGAGTCATCATGGAGCCTGGACACCACCAAGCGAAGCACAAAAAGGCGCGAAAAAGTAACTATACAGGAACGAAGACATCAGGGCAGAGAATATCTTTTAGGGCCAGGAATGCAAAATAGTACATTGGACAAAACTGTTCTGGATCGACGTTTTACAACAAAAAATAACACCAGCAAAGCGACGCAATTAACTTTGTGATTGTCTTAAACTTTATTAAATTCCACACATGGAAAGTTATTTTCATACTACATCACACAGGGAAGACTTCCGCCACAGCGAATTTGACTAATGAATCACAATCAGTCTTCCTTGCTTGACCTAGCATGAAAATAACTTTCCATGTGAGGAATTTAATAAAGTTTAAGTTCATTTGTGTCACTTTTGGCCCGTAAGTTTACAACAGTATTAAAAAGAATAAATTGAAAAGGTAGAAAGCTTAACAACAATGTGGTCCTTCAATTCAAACCAAGTTACCCCAAGCAAATAATGTCTGCTAGCACTCTACTTTAACAACACTAACTTACAAGTAAGGTAAGCTTCCGACGCTTCAATGTTTGCCGGTTTAATTTCCTCCCACCTCAACTTGCTGCCCCTAGGTCTTCGAGTATGATAGGAAGGCTTCTTTTGCAGAAGAGAAAGCTATTTAGAGACAGACTTCTTGACCACTGAACAGGCCATATTGGCATGTAGGTTAAAAACCACGATTTAACCGACGATGAAAAAGCACCTTTTGCGAAATACCTGCTGTAAATAGAACAAGAGTTTTGACAAATTGGTGAAAGTGAAGATAACCTCATGTTGTATTTTTATCAGGAATGATATATTCTGGCAATAAATTTCCCCTCAAAAAGTTTAATATCTGTACTTCAAAAGTAAATCAGATAATGCATGTTTTCCTATGCTGCTGGTACGACAAATCTTTTTCACACATTTTTCTTTTTGAAAGACTTTCAAACCTTCGGTGGGTCAATAGAAGGGGTTTGTAGTCAACATAAAATTGATTAAATGTTTAGGCAGGAACTTTAACTTAGCTCCGGGTGAAACATTTTCGTTGATTTCAGACCAGTTTAGGTCAGCGAAGCAAAACGTTTTTGAGTATTACTTTATTGATTGATCACAAAATATTAGTGTATTAGGATCTTCAGTGCCTTAAATCAAGTAGATTTTTCTTCAGAACAAGCAGGTGTTTTTCTGACAAAGCAATTTAAGATATTAAAGATGCTGAAAAAAATCAACTAATTTTGTGTGAAAGATACAAAAAACCGTATTTTTTGGCTTTTCAGACCTTGTCGATGGTAGATCAAACTTTTTTTCTGGAATTGAGTCCAAGATATTGCAATTATTTTCTTGCAAATGTTTAGTCTCCCTCTTCACGGTCAGTTCTCGTTAAATGAGATATTCTCCCCAGTTCCGGGAATAATTCTCATATCTTGAAGAGTTATTTCTTCTGATTGGCTCCTTTCCATGTTACTTATAGGAGTTAAACATTTCCTTCAAAACATCAATGTTTCTTTGAAGCCTTGAGGAAAGCTTTGAACAAATGTCATACATATTTGGATTCAATTCATTGACGAGGATAAGTAAAGCATGATAAAAGAAATAAACCATAGCACTTTGGAAACTGAACAAGATATTGCAGTTTGCCTTCCCTCTAAGTCGTGACACAACCCAGAAGGAAGGATACAAATATAAAGTGCAGCGATGACGCAGACAGTCATCTTAATTGCTTGCTGTTTCCTCTGATATTTCTGGTGCACTCATGTACCACGAAGGGATATGATCTGTCTTGTTTTCATGCACTCTATAGTACACCCGAAATGAAAGAATAGAGTTGTCAACATATGTGGATGTAGTTTCCCCATTTCTGAGTTCCACCAAATCATAAGCATACAAGAGGAAAGTATTTAGCATTCCTGCCAAGATCCAAATGGTAGCAATAACTATGGTACGAGATCTTGACGAGACTAGATGAGCTTTCATTGGAAAGACCACCGCCACAAATCGATCAATATCGATACTGACGAGGCTTCCTGTAGAAACAGCAAACGAAACAAAATCCACGAAGCTTATCACCTTGCAGATATATCCTGTTGTACTACCTAAAGGCCACAGTGAAGAACTGGATGCAATCTTTGCCATCCTCCCAGGAATCGTTGATAATGGATATACGAAGTCAGAAACGGCCATATTGACAATAAAGTAGTTTGTCGTTCTCCTCAAGTCTTTGCACTGGTATACAGTAACGATTATGAGAGCGTTTCCAACCAAACTGAGCAATATAATAGTGGACAAAACTAGAATTAATCCGATCTTTACGGAGAAGGAATTATCTAATACATCACATGCTTTGTTGTACAAGGTAAATGTGAAATTGCTGAAATTTCCAGATGCATTGAAAGAATGAACTGTGGTATTGAACCAAAAAGAGGACATTTTAGTGGGCGCAGATCAAATTAAAATAGTTTTTATCGCGATCTGTGTTTCGTGTCAGAGATTGAATAACACTGATTTTTACCCAGGCAGTGAGGCCTGGGTTTAAATTTCGGCTCCGTTTTTTTCTTCCACGTTCAGTCACAAATCGCCGTCTGGTCTCTAAAGCGCATGCGTCACATGTGCATGCGTACAGCTCATGAAATTTACAGAAGTTGTCATTGTGAAAAGTTAGCACGGATTCCATGATTTCTAGGGAGATGAAATCACATACAAACGAACACACCGTTCGAGGTGGACTAACACTAAAGGACGTTAAGCGTTTTCGGAACGGGTCGGTCTGCAAGCCTTACGAGAGATCAATTTACGAGCGAACATTTTGAGTGAATTTATCAAGAATCATGTTATACCAGGTTATACCAAAGGAGCCATCAACCGGGGCTATCAACTCTTCAACTTGATAAAAAGCATCTTCAGAAGCGTCATCGTATTTTTAGACGTGATCGTGAACCAAGCAGAATCCCAGCACGAGCTCAAGAACGTCTGAGCAACAAGAGCAGAGAGGTTAGAGAATTTGTTTACGAATGTATCTGTTCGAGTACACCTAAGTAAAACGCTCTGAGAAACTTCGTAAAGTATAATAAAGATGAAATCTCGAACTAAACGATATTCTCTCGTTATTTTCTTGTAACAGAGTTATGTGTCTTTACAAGAGTGAAACTCTCGTAGCGAATTATTGTACATTTAAAGTGCCACTGAAACGAAATTTTCGTATGTGAGATTTTTGCTCAGTAATAAAGTTTCAACCTTACTTGGAAACACTGCAGACTTTTTTTTCGCATACGGTAAGCGAAAACTGCTTTTTCAGCCGTTCGAAATTGGCTGGTTAAGCCCAAAATTGGCGGCCATCTTGGCGCGGCCAAAACAGCCTAGTGACGTCACTGGTTGTATTGCTCTCATGCCGCGCTGAAAATTTAGAGTGATTATAGGAGAAGAGAATACTGTTCGAAGCCCCCCAAAAAACATCTTAAGGACAT